>NC_083098.1:135015248-135248087 GCF_949774975.1 Lagenorhynchus albirostris | reverse complement strand
TGTTAAAGAGGATTGCTGGAAAATTAATCATTTTATTGTCCTCAAAATATGAAATATGAAATTAGGAAGCTAAATTGTAACACTGGAAATAACTTTATTTCTATTCACTGTACCCTAAGTCAATAAACATCACAATATCATAATCATCCCTAAACACATCATTACTGAAATGCATGTTAATGTAAGATCAAGTTTTAGTTAGTTGGTTATATGTAGATGGAAAAGGAGTATTTAATACTACGTTTTGTTTAATACTACATTTTGTGTTATTGGCATAAAAGACTGGTTCTTTTTACATGTAATGGGGAAGTTTCAAGAAGGTGTCAAGGAAAGGTCAGGCTTTAGATTTAGATGGATCTAATTATTAAAGCTGGAAATTACAGGGGAATCTGTAAGAGCAACAAAGCCACAAAGAGGATGAGCCCTACCTCTGCCCAAATCTTGACGGATCCTCAGGCACAGTGAGTTCCCTGGGAGCCTAGTTAGAAGAGCAACAGTGGAAAGAAATAAGAACTCATCACAGATGCCAGCTGCTGTACACTGTAGGGGACACACTTCAGAGTTTGAGTCTAGGTAAGATAATTGCCTAACTGAACAAAAAAAGCTAATAATCTTCCAAAAAACAAAACAGAATCCAGAGAAACTGTGATTCGTTATCTTTATTATCCAGTTTTCAATCAAAACTTACTAGACACTAAAGTATGATTGGTGGGGGAGGGGGAGGAAGAAGAAGTTGATAGAAACTCATTTTCATTGAGTTTGGATTTAGCTGTTGGATTTAGCGGGCAAAGAAAGGCTTCAAATAAGCTATTATAAACAATGTTCACGGAATTAAAATCTATTTTTAAATTAGAGTAAAATAAGATTTTAGTGAAGGAATGGATAGAGAATGTTTAATTGAGAACTAGAAAATAATTTTAAAAATAGAAATTCTAGAGTTTAAAAGTACAGCAACCCAAATAAAAATTTCATTAGATGGGCTCAAAAATTAATTGGAATGAGCAGAAGAAATAATCAATGAACTTTAAAACAGATCAATAGAAATTTTCCTGTTCAAAGAATAGAGTTTAAAAGATGAAAGAAAAATGAACAGGACCTCGAGATCTGTGGGACAATATGAAGCAAGCCAATCGAAGTGTAATTGGAATTGCAGAAGTAGGGGGCAGAAAAGATGTTTAAAGAAATAATGACTGAAAACTTCCAAAATTTGGTGGAAAACATTAGCAAATCCAAGAAACTCAGTGAACCCTTAGTACAATAAACACAAAGAAAATCACTTTAAACACATCATGACAACACTGACAGCCACTTATAAAGAGAAAACTTGAAAGCAGCAACAGAAAAATGATATGAACGGGGAACAGAGATAAGAATAAAGACTGACCTCTCATCAAAAAATTGTGGAAGCAGAAAACACTGAAGCAATATATTTGAAGTGCTGACGGAAAAAAATGCTCATTAAGAATTCTGTGTCCAGGGACTTCCCTGGTGGCGCAGTGGTCAAGAACCCGCCTGCCAGTGGAGGGGACACGGGTTCAATCTTTGGTCCAGGAAGATCCCACATGCTGCAGAGCAACTCAGCCTGTGTGCCACAACTACTGAGCCTGTGCTCTAGAGCCCGTGAGCCACAACTACTGAGCCCACGCCCTGGAGCCCGCGCGCCACAACTACTGAGCTCACATGCCACCACTGCTGAAGCCTGCGTGCTCCAGGGCCTGAGAGCCACAACCACTGAGCCCATGCTCTGCAACTGCTGAAGCCCACGTGCCTAGAGCCTGTGCTCCACAACAAGAGAAGCCACCACAATGAGAAGCCCGTGCACTGCAACAAAGAGTAGCCCCTGCTCACTGCAACTGGAGAAAGCCTGCGTGCAGCAACAAAGATCCAACGCAGCCAAAGATAGATAGATAGATAGATAGATAGATAGATAGATAGATAGATAGATAGATAGATAGATAGATAGATAAATAATCGTATGTCCAGTGGAACTGTACTTCAAAAATGAGGGCAAAATAAAGGCATTTTCAGGTAAAGAAAAACTGGGAAATTTTGTCGCTTAGTAGAGCTGTCCTTCAAAAACTGTTGAAGGAAATTCTTTAGACTAAAAGGAAATGACACCAGGTGACAACTCAGATATAGGAAGAAATTAAGAGCAACAGGAGTTGTAAATATGAAATAATACATGTACATAATTTATGTTTTCTTTTCTCTTGTCAAGACCTTAAAAGACTTGACTGGATTTATAAAGTATGCACATACACCATATGACAACAAAGGCACTAAAACCTAGGATGTTTCATGGTAATAAATCCACTGTAGCAAGGTTTTTTTGAGATGATACAAATAAAACCTATTAATTTATTTTAAAGCGTCACTATTTAAAGTAGAAATATCCTATGATTATAACAGAATGCGGCATAACCTAGCTAAGAGAACATATTCTGAGGGCAGATTATCTGCAACAAATCCCTGCGTTGTTTTTTTAGACTTGCTCTATAGAAATAGTTGGAATATTGATAGAAATCCATATGCAGTGACTGTTTTGATTATTGTTTTACTAATACAGAATTGATAGTGAGGTTCTCCTCCCCCTTTTTTAGTATATGCATGGTTTGTTTCCAAAGTGATATTGCTTTAAACTTACATATGAAATTCTAGCAATATAATAACTTTACAGAGTGAACTGTTTTCTTTATGCTGTTTAATGATGTGTTGAATTTTTACAAACTTAAAGTAAGCATCCAGTTTCTTTATTTTCTAGGAGGAGGATATGGTATCTGCCCAAGGAAGAGAGGAAGCATCAGATAGGCGCTTACAGCAATTACAAGCTAGTATAAAACAATCAGAAACAAGGTAAACTGCTAAATACATCTAGCTTTGTCTATAAGCTTCAAAAGTTATTCCACGTTAGAGTTTGTTTATGATTTATGATATCGTCTAGAATATATAATTTATAAATGCTAAACAAACTATAATCATAGGTTTAAAATCTGGTTTGCTGGACATTGTTTATTAAAAAATCATATTCAAAAGATTGAACATGTGTTTTGAACATATATTGAAATATCATTTTTGTCTTTACCTTTTCTCAAAAACAGTAATAGTCAAGTTTAGTTAATCCCAAAATCAGAAATGTTCTTTTCATCTTAAAGCAGAAAAAAAAAATAGCGAAGTTGGGTAAAAATTATATAGAAAAATCATTTCTTACTGAGAAATACTTGAGAAATCATTATAGATGTTTTTCCTGGAGTCTTATGGAACAAAAATTTTCAGTTACCTTTGAAGGTCTGAGCTACTTTTTAAATATATTCTGTAACTTTGTCTTTAATTGTTGTCTTAATGCAGATGTTCATTCTAGAATCTTTTGTTGTTGTTTTCTAGTCCTTGTTTGATATTCCCTTAAGGAACTTGAAAATTGTCATTTGTAATCTATTAAAGATACAGTGACTACAGCACATAAAATCATATTATGGTTTATAGCTGAAAAATCTACTGTGTATGATTGGAATCTGTTACACTCAGAAATAGTCTACTGATCTGAGGACATCAAAAATTGAGATCTCAGTTCTAGTCAAGATCCATGGCTAATACTGTTTGTTCAGAAAAAAATTAGTGTCTTTGAGCTTCTGTTCCTTGTTCTCCAAAATGCTAATAAAACTAATTTCTTTGCTCATAGTGGGTTCAGAACTAATTGATTTTAACTGCTAACTTGAGATTCTGATGAAAGATGTTCTAATTTTTAAGTGCTAGGGTTTTTTGGGTTTTGTTTTGCATTTTTCTAAACTTTTCAACAGTTGAATGATTATTTGACTGCTTTCTTGAACTTTTTTGTTAACCTTAGAGAAAAGTCTGTGGTTGTAGTTTTTTCATTTGTTATTTTAGTAGCATTATGTGCTATGAAAATAAATGCTAGAGACTTGAAGTAGTGAAATCTGAATATGTAAATTTCAGTTCCTTTGATTCTGATAGTATTTCATAAGGAATCAAGTTGTTCATAGATGCTTTAAGTTGTCTTTTTAGTACTGAAGACTCTGAGATTTTTGTTGTTTTTTTTCTGCTTTTAATATAAAGTTATAATATAACCTAACTGAAAGCTTCCTAAAAAGAGATTACTGCATACGTAAGAAAATCTAAGGATATTTTTTAAAGTTCAGTATTCAGCTAGCTGCCTTTAAGAAGAAAATTTTTACGTTGGCTGTCTTTTGGAGCTATTAAATTAATGTTGTTTCTATTATGATTAAAAAAAGTTATATTTTAAAGTTAAAAAACTCTTGTATTTTTATATGAGAAAGCAGAACTATTAGTGTAGTTGATATGTGTCTATAAGCAATGTTCAGCCAGTGTTTTTTTCTTTTTTTTTTTTTTTTTTTTTTGTGGTACGCGGGCCTCTCACTGGTGTGGCCTCTCCCGTTGCGGAGCACAGGCTCCGGACGCGCAGGCCCAGCGGCGGCATGTGGGATCTTCCCAGACCGGGGCACGAACCTGTGTCCCCTGCATCGGCAGGCTGACTCTCAACCACTGCGCCACCAGGGAAGCCCCTCAGCCAGTGTTTTAAGTGTGAATATATCCTGTTTAATGGAACTACCAGCTATGGAAAAGCTATGTTTTTAATGGTCATCTTTGTTGCATAAACTCAAAGACACTTTGGCCTCTGTAAATACTTACTATTTGAGTTATTAAAATTATATTTATTATTTATAAAATTATTATTTGTGATCCTTTCAAATGCCACAAACACCTAGGAAGCATAAATCATTTTCTCCCATCTTCCAAAAAAAGGCCTCTGCCTCCCTGCTTTTTAGATGATTCACGGGTACTGGGAATTATCTCCAGGGAACGCCAGTTCTCTGGGAAAGACTGCTGATTTGTATATTCTCTGTTGAATAAGGTCGGAGTGAAATGAATAGAATTGCTTTAAACTACCTCTTCATATTTTTTTAATTTGGTGTTTCTTTCAAAGTAAGAATATGCCAATAAGACTAAGAATTCGAACCATTGTTCTTTCCTTGTTGTGATTTGTTGTCTCCACCTCCCCCGCTCCCATTTTAACGGATACCATTCTCCCTCAGCTTCCTGAGTACACATGGAAGGTACATTTTTTTAAGACATTGTTTAGAAATATCTTTATTCTACCTTTAAAGGTGATAGTTTGGGTGAGTAATGAATCCTAGGTTGGAAATCCTAGGTTTTAAATCATTTTTCCTTAAAATGTTGACATTTTCCTCATATTATCTAGCTTCCAGCTGCAGAAAAAAAAATACCTGTGTCATTCGAAATTCCTGCTTTGTGTGTTTGACCTGTTACCCCACCCCCGTGGACCCCATCCCAGGGACTTGCGGGATCATCCACCCACGACCTCCACAGTTAATATTCTACAATTGCAGATGTGCACATTTAGTAAGAATTCGTCTTCACTCATTTTACTGGGGACATTTCAATATAGAAATTCATGTTCTTCACTTCTGGCAATATTTTCGGGATTTTCTGTTGAATAATTTTTTTCTCTGTTTTTTCATTTTTTCTTTTAACATAATATTAGCTGGATATTGGATCTAATGGATTGATTCCCTAATTTTCCTGTTTTTTCTCTCCCATTTTCCATTTCTTCATTTATTTTCTCCTTCCTTGGGGGTTCCTTTAAATTTTCTTCTAACTAACCATTTGTTGAATATTTTATTTTAGCTATCATAAATTTTTTAAAGAGCCATTTCTTATCCTCTGAATGTTTCTTTTTCTATAGTATCTTAGTATAAATGTTATATCATCTCTTAGTAAAATATATTAAAATATTTTTAAGGTTTTATTTTGCCATCTGCATTGTCTCTGATTTCTCTAACATTCCTTTGTTCTTTGTGCCTGTCTGTCTTCCTTCCAAAGGCTTGATGATCCTTTCTATCCATTGATATTTAAAAATAAGACACCAAAGTGCCTGTTTCACCAGCACATATACTAAAAACTGGAATATACAAAGAAAATTAGCATGACCCACACTCAAATCCATGAAACATTCCATGTTTTTAAAAATCAAATTCACAGATACAGAGAACAGATTGATGGTTGCCAGAGGCAGGGAGTGGGGAGGGGTGGGTGAAATAGATGAAGGTAGTCAAAAGGTGCATACTTCCAGTTAAAAAAGAAATGAATCACGGGGATGTAATATACAGCATGGTGACTATAGTTAATAATACAGTATTATATATTTGAAAGTTGCTAAGAGAATAGATCTTAAAAGTTCTCATCACAAGAAAAAAAATTGTAATGTATATATGTGGTGATATCAACTTGACTTATTGTGGTGATTATTTCAAAATATATGCAAATACTGAATTATTATGTTTACACCTGAAACTAATACACAGTTGTCCCTCAGTATCCACTGGGTTTTGGATCCAAGACCCCTGTGGATACCAAAATCCGTGGATGTTCAAGTCCCTTATATGAAATGATACAGTGTTTGTATATAACCTATGCACATCCTCCTGTATACTTTTTTTTTTTTTTTTTTGGCGTACGCGGGCCTCTCACTGTTGTGGCCTCTCCCGTTGTGGAGCACAGGCTCCGGACACGCAGGCTCAGCGGCCATGGCTCACGGGCCCAGCCGCTCCACGGCATGTGGGATCTTCCCAGACCGGGGCACGAACCTGTGTCCCCTGCATCGGCAGGCGGACTCTCAACCACTGCGCCTCCAGGGAAACCCCTCCTCCTGTATACTTTAAATCATGTCTAGATTACTTACTAATACAATATAAATGCTATGTAAATAGTTGCCGGTGCACAGCAAATTAAAGTTTTACTTTTCAGAAATTTTTTTTTAATATTTTCATTCTGGTTGATTGAATCCTGTAATGTGGAAACCACAGATATGGGGGTTGACTGTAATGTTGTATGTCAATTATATCTCAATTTTTTTAAAAAGTAAGACACCAAAAAGTAGATAAGTAGGTAGGTATGTATAGGTGGGCTTATAGTCTGGCAGACTAACTATATTATGTTTAGGCAGTGAGCTGGCTTTTTCCTTGGGCAGTCCCCAGATATCAGAATCTGAGGGTGCTCTTTCTTGAGCCAATTTCTCCAGAGTAGGATCCATCAGTCTTTTGACGTGGGCTGGGAATGGAAGTGCACTAGCCTGAGTCTATTCCAAAACCTGAAGAAAGAGTCTGGCAGGTGATAATGTTCAATACGCAAACTTTCCTTCAGTACCCTGGGTTTTGTTATGTTTTCTCACCACCAACTTAACTTGAAATGACAGCACCTTGCTAGATAGTTATAGATAGATACATAGATCTGAATCGTAATTTAGGTGGAAGTTTCTTTTTTTTTCCCTCATTGGGGTATAGTTGCTTTACAATGTTGTGTTAGTTTCTACTATATGAATCAGCTATATGTATACATATATTCCCTCTCTCTTGGACCTCCCTCCCACCCCATCCCCAATCCCACCCATCTAGGTCACCACAGAGCACCAAGCTGAGCTCCCTGCACCATACAGCAGGTTCCCACTAGTTATCTGTTTTACACATAGTAGTGTATATATGTCAATCCCAATCTTCCTGTTCATCCATCCCCCGCTTGCCCCCACCATATCCACACGTCCATTCTCTACATCTGCGTCTCTATTCCTGCCCTGCAAATAGGTTCATCTGTACCATTTTCTAGATTCCACATGTAGAAGTTAATATACGATATTTGTGTTTTCTCTTTCTTACTTAATTCACTCTGTATGACAGACTCTAGGTCCATCCACATCTCTCCAAATGACCCAGTTTTGTTCCTTTTTATGACTAATATTCCATTGTATACATATGTACCACATCTTCTTTATCCATTCATCCATCGATGGACATTTAGGTTGTTTCCATGACCTGGCTTGTGTAAATAGTGTTGCAGTGAACATTGGGGTGCATGTGCCTTTTTGAATTATGGTTTTCTCAGGGTATATGCCCAGTAGTGGGACTGCTGGGTCATATGGTAGTTCTAGTTTTGGTTTTTTAAGGAACCTCCATACTGTTTTCCACAGTGGTTGTATTAATTTACATTCCCACCAACAGTGCAAGAGGGTTCCTTCCCTTTTCTCCACTCCCTCTCCAGCCTGTATTGTATGTAGATTTTTTGATGATGGCCATTCTGACCGGTGTGAGGTGATACCTCATTGTAGTTTTGATCTGCATTTCTCTAATAATTAGTGATGTTGAGCATTTTTTCATGTGCCTCTTGGCTACCTGTATGTCTTCTTTGGAGAAATGTCTGTTTAGGTCTTCTGCCCATTTTTTGATTGGGTTGTTTGTTTTTTTGATATTGAGCTGCATGAGTTATTTGTATGTTTTGGAGATTAATCCCTTGTCAGCTGCTTCATTTGCAAATATTGTCTCCCATTCTGAGGGTTGTCTTTTCATCTCGTTTATTCTTTTGTTTGCTGTGCAAAAGCTTTTAAGTTTCATTAGGTCCCATTTGTTTATTTTTGTTTTTATTTTCATTACTCTAGGAGGTAGGTGAAAAAAGATCTTGCTGTGATTTATGTCAAAGAATGTTCTTCCCTGTTTTCCTGTGAGCGTTTTATAGTGTCTGGTCTTACATTTAGGTCTTTATTTCATTTTGAGTTTATTTTTGTGTGTGGTGTTAGGGAGTGTTCTAGTTTTATTCTTTTACATGTGACTGTCCAGTTTCCCAGCACTGCTTATTGAAGAGGCTGTCTTTTCTCCATTGTATATTCTTGCCTCCTTTGTCATAGATTGGGCGACCATAGGTGCGTGGGTTTATCTCTGGGCTTTCTATCCTGTTCCATTGATCTATATTTCTGTTTTTGTGCCAGTACCATACTGTTTTGATTACTGTAGCTTTGTATAGCTTTGTGTAGCTTCAGGCTTCAGTATAGCCTGAAGTCAGGGAGCCTGATTCCTCCAGCTCTGTTTTTCTTTCTCAAGTTTGCTTTGGCTATTTGGGGTCTTTTGTGTTTCCATACAAATTGTAAAATTTTTTGTTCTAGTTCAGTGAAAAATGCTATTGGTAATTTGATAGGGATTGCATTGAATCTGTAGATTGCTTTGGGTGGTATAGTCATTTTCACACTGTTGATTCTTCCAATCCAAGAACATGGTATATCTCTCCATCTGTTTATGTCATCTTTGCTTTCTTTCATCAGTATCCTATAGTTTTCTGAGTACATGTCTTTTACCTCCTTAGATAGGTTTATTCCTAGGTATTTTTTTGTTGTTGTTGTTGCCATGGTAAATGGGAGTGTTTCCTTAATTTCTCTTTCAGATTTTTATTCATTAGTGTATAGGAATGCAAGAGATTTCTGTGCATTAATTTTGTCTCCTGCAACTTCACCAAATTCATCTATTAGCTCTAGTTGTTTTCTGGTGGCATCTTTAGGATTTTCTATCTATAGTATCATGTCATCTGCAAACAGTGACATTTTTAATTCTTCTTTTCCAGTTTGGATTCCTTTTATTTCTTTTCCTTCTCTGATTGCCATGGCTAGGAGTTCCAAGACTGCATTGAATAATAGTGGTGAGAGTGGACATCCTTAGGTGGAAGTATCTATTTGGCAGTATAGCATATTTGTTAAGAACACTGACTCTGGACCCAAACTGACTGAGTTCAAACTCCAGCTTCACCAGTAACTAGATCAATAACCTTGGGCACATGGCTTACCCTTTTTGTTCTTCCGTTTCTCTATCTATAAAATAAATATAATGATTTAACCTACCTCATAATTTATATGATATAATCTCATATCCTACCTCATAGGCTAATGCTATAACCTATTTCATAGCATCATTGAAGATATTGAAGATTATGTTTTCTTTAACATATGTAAAGTACCTAGCACAAAGAATGTTCTTACAGGTGTTTGTTATTATCATTGTTGTTACTATTATTATAGAGCGGGAATTTGGCCCAATTTTAGTCAGTTGAAAGAAAGGATTCATATAAGATTTGGCTGTAGAGGATATAGAAGTGCTTTATGAGAATAATAACAGGCGTAATACATCTTTTATGTTATAAAATTATGGAAACCTTTAAATTATGAAGCTGATGATCTGAATCTACTTTCCTATAACTCCACCCCTAACACCAGCGTGACTTTTCAGAGCCACATGGTTGCTGTGGCTGATGGACTGTTAAATACATGTAAATCCTTTAGTTGCAAGGCTTTTTCTGACATATGTAGTTGTGAAGCCTGGAGGTGAGTGTCAGAGTGCCTTGACTGAAGATTGGAATTCACAGAGTCCTAAACAAAGCTTGCCCTGTTGAGACACATGGACTCTTGGGAGATGAAGATGGCATAAACCCTTCATGAGTCCACCTCCTCTGCCTGGCCCCCAAGAGGCCATGGTGAAGTGAATGGGTGAACTGTGCTAGTAAAGTGCCAGATGTCCTGTACCTCTGTGGGAGAGGTAGAGATTGCTTCATCTTCTACCACAGTGCTTTAACCAAAGTAAGATGGAGTGAAGCATGTCATGTATGTAAATCATTACAGTATGAGAGGACTGTATTCCATTAAAAAGCAGAGACCTGCAGATTTTGATTAAAGCCTAGTAATGTGTTATTTTAGAAAATACCTTAAAGAGTAAATGAACTAGAACAAAGGTATCAAGAAAGGAAAGATGAAGATTTGTTTTCAATTTAAAATAAAGGTGTTAGTGGAGAATATTAACAACTGTAAACAAAAGGAAAGCAGGAATGACAATATTAATATTACATAAGGTAGGGTTTAATGGGAAAAACAGTAAATAGAATAAAGAGGGACCTTATATAATGAAAAAATAAATCACCATTTTGAAAGAGGTACAACATTAATAAACCTAAATATGGCAAATAATAGGACAGCTAAATGTGTGATGGAAAAGCTGGGAAATGCAAGGGTGACAATGAAAATACAGTTACGTTCATTATGGCTTCTCATGCCACCACTTAGAAAAGAAATGCCTGAAAAAAACCAAAGAAACATATGTAATGCAAAGGAAGAACTGTCTTACCAGAACATATCAGAACATATTATAAAGCCGCTATAATCAAGTTAATATGACTTGGGCCTAGACTAGACAAATAGATCAGTGAATCATGACAATTGATAAGTAAATCATGATATTTTCACATTTTAGATATAAGGGTTTATTTCAATTCATCAGTTACTAATGGTACTCATACAACTGGCTATCAATCTGGAAGAAAGTTAAATTGGACTCCTGTCTTATAGCACATTCAGAAGTAAATTCCAGATTGATTAAAGATTTACAGGTAAAAATATTAAAGTCATAACATTTTTTTGAGGAAATCTAGGAGCTTACATTAACCATCTATGGATAAACGAGATCATCTTTATAAAAACTGAAATCCCAGATGTTGAAAAAAAATAGTCAAATTTAGCTGTATTCAAGTGAGCATTTTTAGTGTAATAAAGATTTCCTAAATAGAGTCAATAGGCCACAACAAAAAAGTAAATTTGGGAAAAAATATTTGCAGTGTACAGAACAGACTGAGGGTTAAATATCTTAATATTCAAAAAGTTCTTATAAAGGAACAAGCAAAGTTAATAAGCCATCAGGAAAAAGTAGGCAAAGGATATGAGGAGGAAATTGAAAGACAATTCACATAGCTAGCAAACTTTTAAAATATGCCTGAACTCTCCAGTAATTAGGGAGATACAAATTAACAGTGAATACAAATTAACAGTGAGGAGAAGTTGCATCCGTCAGACTAGGAAAGGAAAGAGCTTCTGGGTGTATTTCTTGAAGGGATTTTTACAAGGTGTTATTGAATAAAAAAAGCAAGTGCAGAAAAGGGTATATACTATGATCTTAATTTTTATAACACGAAAAATTGTGTTTAAAAACCTGTGGATTGATGTGTATATACTGTGTATGTATATTTATGTGTATATGTGTGTGTATATAAGAATCATATGATTTTGTGAACATGGAGAAAAATATTCAACGATATACATTAGTAAGCTAACATGGGTTACCTGGGTAGAGAGTAGTAAAGGGGAGCCAAGTAAAAAACTAAAAGACAAAAAGACCATATAAATAGAAAGAACAACTTATTCTTTAAGGGTTTGCTTTATAACACTGTCATGTAACTGTATAAGACAGTATGAGTTAACATAAGTAGGAAAGTGTAGAAAATGTAACATAATCAGAGTCATAATATCTAGGCTCAGTCTAAGCCCCACTGCTCATTATTCATATGACCTTAATTAAATGTTTAAAATGTTTAAGCTCTCTGGGTCTGTTTGTTATTCTTTTAAATGGAAATAATGAAACCTACTTTACAGAACTTTTGTGTGAATCAAATGAGAAGATACATGTGAAAGTAACTGGAATAATGCCTGTCCTGTAATAGATACTCTGTAAATCTCCTATCTCCCTGCTTTTTAAAAATATTTAACTTTCTCAACGTTACTATTAATTTTTAGGTTATGTGTGACAATCCAAGAAGCTACCCAATTAAGAGCAGAAAAAATACATTTGGAAAAACAGACCAGAGACTTACAAGCAAAGTGCTATGAATTAGAAAATGAGAAATACGAAGCTATTGTAAGAGCCAGAAATAGCATGCAACTCCTAGAAGAAGCTAACCTTCAAAAAAATCAGGTAAGAAAACTAGTAACCATGTTTGTAAATCATAATAAATAGATAATAAATAAAATAATGAAATACTGAACATTCCCCCATATGACCTGATAGTAAGGGACTCAGTAACTACAGAATTAATGCATAAAAATGAAATTGCTCACCATTAATAGGCATACTATTGATACATTCTTGATGTTAAGACTTAACATCATAAAATATGATAAAATGTCAACCGTCTCCTAAAACTTTCATTAGATGTTTTTTACGTCGCCAATCCTTGTGGAACTAATCTTCATCCCCTGTAGTCTTATACTTAAAAAAAAAAAAATCTGTTAAAGTACTTACCGCAGTATGTATAGTCTATATTTTAGTCACTTGAATCAGATGAATCTTATTAATCTTTATTTCGCCTTCATTACTTACACAATTACTCTAATAGAGCAGAAGCTTAATTGACAGGAATTAAATTAACTATAAAGATTTATTAACCCGAGCCTTCATGTCACTGCTCCTTTTTTTTTTAACCCTCTAATAATTGTGATTACTATGCTACCACATATCACATCTTTTACCACTTTCATTTAATGGTATTTAGTTTATAGAAGTCACAAAATAGGTTTGTTTTTTTTTTACATCTTTATTGGAGTATAATTGCTTTACAATGGTGTGTTACTTTCTGCTTTATAACAAAGTGAATCAGTTATACATATACATATGTTCCCATATCCCTTCCCTCTTGTGTCTCCCACCCTCCCTATCCCACTCCTCTAGGTGGTCACAAAGCACCGAGCTGATATCCCTGTGCTATGCGGCTGCTTCCCACTAGCTGTCAATTTTACGTTTGGTAGTGTATGTATGTCTGTGCCACTCTCTCACTTTGTCACAGCTTACCCTTCCCCCTCCCCATATCCTCAAGTCCATTCTCTAGTAGATCTGTGTCTTTATTCCTGTCTTAACCCTAGGTTCTTCATGACATTTTTTTTTCTTAAGTTCCATACATATGTGTTAGCATACAGTATTTGTCTTTCTCTTTCTGACTTACATCACTCTGTATGACAGACTCTAGGTCAATCCACCTCATTACAAATAGCTCAATTTCATTTCTTTTTATGGCTCAGTAATATTCCATTGTATATATGTGCCACATCTTCTTTATCCATTCATCTGATGATGGACACTTAGGTTGTTTCCATCTCCTGGCTATTGTAAATAGAGCTGCAATGAACATTTTGGTACATGACTCTTTTTGAATTATGGTTTTCTCAGGGTATATGCCCAGTAGGGGGATTGCTGGGTCATATGGTAGTTCTATTTGTAGTTTTTTAAGGAACCTCCATACTGTTCTCCATAGTGGCTGTACCAATTCACATTCCCACCAGCAGTGCAAGAGGGTTCCCTTTTCTCCACACCCTCTCCAGCATTTATTGTTTGTAGATTTTTTGATGATGGCCATTCTGACCGGTGTGAGGTGACACCTCCTTGTAGTTTTGATTTGCATTTCTCTAATGATTAGCGATGTTTTTAATGTTGCTGGCTCCCTTACGAAGCAGTCATTAAATTATTATTTCATTTAATCAATATTTATTGAATTCATAGTGTATGCATAGTACTCCACTGGGACATATGGGGATTACAAAGGAAATACTTTGTTTTATTTATGTTTTCTTTCTTACATGATAGATGGTTTTCCAAGAGAACTATTAAAAACAAAACAAGCTATAAGTTGCATGGTAAGAAGCTACTAAGAAATAAAAAAGAAACAATTATCCAAATCTAAGCTGTGGGGAATGCTAAGGTGCTTTTTATACCTTTCAGATACTATTCCCTTCTGTGATCTTTTAGAATGGATGAAAGGAACAGAATACATAATATGCTTGGGAATTCCTCTAAACGCCTAAGTTAACTAGAAAAATTAAGAACAGGGCAGAATTGTCTCTCTCTCTCCTCCGAAGCCTATGAGCATTCTTAACATCAGGTCATAAAAATGAATATTTTGTGTGGAGCACAATGGACAGAGAAGGTAGTAGTAATAATACTCATTCCTGTCCCTTAAATCTTTTCATCCAAGTCTCAAATCCACAAATTGGGCTTGAACCGTAAATTGCCTGTTTTTGGCTACAGTATTAAGTTCCCTCTTGACTTACTGCTTAATTGCCAGAGGGTTCCCACCTTCAGTTGCTTGTTCCAAGAAGTTCTCTTAACCAATCATACAAACAGGTGTGAAGCACAACCTTACCATAGTTTCTTATGAAACTTCCCTTTTCCCCGTTGTCCCATTCTCCATGACAAGATTGTTATATCAAAACAGCTATTACTTCTCCCTAGCTTACCTATTTAAGTAGGAGGAAGTTTATTAAACAACAAAAACAGAGATAGGAATGTGTATGGTATCTTTGCAAGACAGTGGGATCAGAACACAGAGCTGCTTACTCTGTAATGATATTTATAAAAAAAAAAGAAAAAAAGATTCATTCAAACCTAAAATTGGAGGAGTTCCAGGCTCAGGAAGATATTTGAACTAGACATGTAAACTTGGGACTTTTCAGCATATAAATGGCATTTAAAACTGCGAGATTGGATTAGACCACCAAGGGGTAGATGTGGATAGAGAAAAGGACCAAGGACTAAGACTTGGGTAGTTCAATAATAGAGAGGTTCAGGAGAAGAGGAAGAAACGGCATTGCAGACTCAAAAGGAATAATCAGTGAGTTAAGAGGAAAACCAATACTAGGGTGTGCTAAAAGCCAAGTATAGAAAGTAAAACAAAGAAAAGAAAGTAATCCATTATCTCAAGTGCTGTTTGACAGATCAATAAGATAATTATGCAAAATTGACTCTCATGGGTTAGCAGTATAGAGATCATGGACAGTGAAAGCCTGATTAGAGTGAACATAACAGAAAGTTTTGGAAATGAGCAAGTGCAGACTTTAGAGGAGTTTTGCTCCACAGGGAAGCAAAGAAATGGGATGTGACTGACAACAGAACTAGGCTTATAAGAGTATTTTTTAGGTGAGATGAAAATGATTGGTTGGTTAGAAATTTCATGGAGAGGAAGTAGGTGGTGTCTACAGTGATGGAGGTATGAGGTGACAAGGGACATAATTTGAATAAAACCAAATAATGGAAAGAAAGGGAAATCTAAGAGATTTTTCCAAGAATGTAATATTTAAATTTGATTATTTATTTTACATAGGGAATAAAGGAGAAAGAAAATTAAAAAATAATCCTAAATTCCCAGCCGTAGAGATTAGAAGAGTGATGTTACTGGCTAAAACAAATATCAAAGGAAAAGAATAAATTTTTAGTTAGGACAAGGTCAGTGAGGAGGTTAAGGAAAATAAATATCATTCATAACTTAGGCAAGATCTCAAAGTGGAGATGTCTCAGAAGTTTCGCCTAAGAGGTATGCTTTCAAGAAAGTGATTAGTGGATAGGTTTTTACCCATTTATTACATAATCTCTATTAATAACGATGTGACCTATAATAACATCAAATTATTATTTTCTGAAGGCTCTGCTTGAGGAGAAGCAAAAAGAAGAAGATATAGAGAAAATGAAAGAAACAGTTTCTCGGCTCGTGCAAGATGCTGCCATAAGAACCAGGAAGGAAGTAAGGGGGTTTTAATTATATTTAAAATTCAAAATTTTACAGAATTTCACAGCTTAAGAGTAGATACTACCTGAGTTTTTGCCTTGTGGACCTAGGTAATTATTTATCAGCTGATTGTATCAATTGTGCTAAATTTCATATAAAAATCATCTCATGATAGTAGCCCCTAACATTGGTGCCAGGGTGAGGTAGAGGTAGGGGGTAGGGCAAGTGGGAAGGAGAGAGATTTGGGCTAGGAAGAAGGGTCAAAAAGAAACTTAGAACATACAAGAAGCAAGAGAAGAAAACCCACTGTTATTTGCAGTATCTTAGAGTGTCTTAGGACTGGAGTACAAGAGAAATCTGCTTTAACCTCTTATTTTATTTGTAATGAAGCTGAAACCCATGAGAGGTTATTGGCTAGCTCAAAATTGTACACTAATTAAAGCCAGCACTTAGACTCAAACCTTCTCCTTGCTATACTGAGCCTAGCGTTGTTTCAGTTGCATCATGCAGATACCTATATGATTTGTGAATTGTGGTGGTGTTTGCAATTCCATTATCAAGACTAAATCTTATTTTTTTGTGTTAAAGCAATGAGTTGTTTCTTAGTTTGAATTGCAAGCCTTATGAAAGTTAAAACTGTCTTGGAAATATCAGTTTGCTTTCATATAAAGAGAGAGGGAAGACATACATTTATTTGCCTTTTCCTCTGGTATGGATATGAATTAATTCATAAGTGGTGTGGTAAAGTTAAAAACTGTAAAGTGAGTTTAGGAGGAAGAAACCACAAAAACCCATTTTAAAGATGAAAAAAATGAAAAACAGAGTAGTTAACTAACTCGCTTAGGGTTCCACCTCTAGGAAGTAGCAGAACTGGGTTGCAAATGAGCTCTACTCTCAATCACTATGAGAAATTGTTTCTCGTGAATTTTGTGTTTTTTTTATTTTTAGAAATTTTCAAACCCATAGAAAGGAAAGAGCTGTATAATGAACACTTATTTACCTCTCACCCAGAAAACTCTTAGTGTCTTGCTACACCCATTCCATCTCTCTTTATGTTACATACACACTCTTCCCTTGTGCCAAACATTCAGACATAGACTGCAGGCCTCATGACACTTCATCTTGTCATCTGTTTCCCCAGAAAAAGGACATTTTGCTACACAACCACACCACAATTACCATGTCTTAAAAAAAAAATCAACATTACTTCAATTCACACTCAAATTTCCCTAAAATATTGTTTATAGCTGTTTGGTCTTTAAAATTCAGGATCCAATCCATGTTTATGCGTCACTGTATTTGACTACCACGTCTCTGTAGTCTCCCTCAGTTTAACCCAGTCCCCTGCCTTCCTTTGTATATGACAAAGAATCCTTTGTAGAATCCTTCAGAATATTCCACATTTGGATTCATGTGACTGTTTTGTTTTGATTAGATTCAGGTCATTTCTGGCAGAGTGATGTGTATACCTACATCCCACTTCATCACATCAGGAAGCTGTAATGTCAGTTGTACATTGGTGATGCTAAGCTTGACCACATGATTAAGGTGTTAAGACCAGATCTTTCCATTTCATACTTTATGAATAATTGGGGAAGATACTTGAAGACCATGCAGCTATCCTTTTCCACCAAAATCTTTCATCCAGTGGTTTTGTCATCCATTGATAATCCTTGTCTAAAATAAATAAATATATTGGGTAATTAGAAATTCTAATTCTGTCAATCTTTCTATACATTTATTAGTTGTTATTTTTTGGTTAGGGCTAGAGTCCTGCCCCCTTTGTTTGTTATGATGGCTTCGTTTTTATTTTTTTATTTCATGATTCATTGCCATCAGTCTTCATTTTTATTCTCAATTTGTCTCTCTAGTTTTCCTGGATAAATGATATTTCTCATCTTGTACTTTCCTTGCCTCAGACCTAGAATCAGCCAGCCACTTCTTCAAAAAGCCTTGGTTGTAATTTTTAATTTGATATTTTGTCAGATAGATGGATTAGCAAAAGTAGAAATTCCTGTTTTCATTTTTACTTTAATATTTACATTAATATGCTTTCCTGCATATTCATAAAGACTATCTATGAAATTATTAACATAAGTGATTTCAAAATATATATACTATTATGATCATAAACCCTCATGTTACCTGCATCATTTCTAGATACTAAAAAGAACACTTTTAAAAAACTATGTGAGAGACAGACATGATTGGGCTTATAAGAACCAAAATTATTTTATTCTAGGAACCTTCATGACTTAGTTTCAGCTTGAACATTCCTTATCTATAATGGGGATAATAACTACTTCATCATGTTGTTGTGAGAATTAATGAGATAATGACACGTAAAGCACTCTGGACAGTTCATAACACATTAAATCTCAATAAATGCTAACTGTGATTGTCACTGACCTGTAAATAGGGTGGGTTGATTTTTAATATATTTTTTCATAGGAAAAGCTACATCAAATTATAATCTAAAATGGAACGGAAATGGACCCACATATAATATGCTCGGCAGGCCTTCCAAAAGATAACTCTAGTTTAATTAACTAAAGTATATAGCAGTGTTGTAAATGTTCTACAGAAGGTTTACATCATGTTTGAGAAATAATCCATTTTATAAGATGCTATGAAATTTCCAAAAACCTTTGGGTCATAAATGTGTACTGATGATATATCATCAGGATCAATATTCTTCATGGTCTTTTTAAAAACATGAATAGGGACTTCCCTGGTGGCGCAGTGGTTAAGAATCTGCCTGCCAATGCCGGGGACACGGGTTCGAGCCTTGGTCCGGGAAGATCCCACATGCCACGGAGCAACTAAGTCGTGTGCCACAACTACTGAGCCTGAGCTCTAGAGCCCGCGAGCTACAACTACTGAAGCCCACACGCCTAGAGCATGTGCTCCGCAACAAGAGAAGCCACCACAATGAGAAGACCGCACACTGCAACAAAGAGTAGCCCCCGCTCACCACAACTAGAGAAAGCCCACGCACAGCAACAAAGACCCAACACAGCCAAAGATAAATAAATTTATTAAAAATATGAGTAGATATTAGAAAAAAATATTGTCTTAGGAGCCACCCTGAGGAGATGTGACTAATACTTGAAATTACTCTGTACACATAAATTCTGCTATTTCTGAAGATATTTAACTGCTAATTAAAATAAGGGTTTTTCTTATAAAGTAATGTGACACTGAAATATGATGTGTACTATAAAAATATTCTTCTGTTTATAAAACAAAAGTGCCTTAAAAGTTATTAATTACATTTTTAGTGTATATTTCAGTTTTTCTCCTGACTTGCTCTGTGGTAGCAGATCTCAAAGTATTGTTCAGGTGGTCTGCAAAATCATACCTACTTTCATAATTAGAGTAAAACAGTTTGCTTTTTTCACAGTCATTCTCTCATGACTTTGCAGGGTTGTCTTGCAGAAGTTGATGGTATGCAACAACACAACAGCTTGAACATGGAAATAGATATGAGAGTCTAGCTATCTTCTATTAAGCCATAGACATTAAGGAAATTTGCAAAAATGTAAACTAATGACACTTTTCTAAAATTTTTTTAATTTTTGGGAAATACACATATTTTCACAAACGTGTATTTTTTATGTTAACCTGTAATGACTTTAGTTATTATTTATAAAGGGATTAATAAGTAATTATTTTGAAATTTTCTGTTTTCATTTCTAATATGGTAAATTTTAATTGAAAGAGAAGCCATTATAAAGACCAAAATTTGACAAACACTTTAGGAGACATCATCCTGTTCACTTACTTCCACTGTTATGATAAATTCTTGACTCTTTAATACATTGTATGCTTATCCTTTATGCCCTAAAAGTTATAGTTTTATTTTTTATCAAAATTATTATTCTAAATGTTTTTATTGGATGTTAATGATTTTTACTGTAGACCTAAATAATTCATAGATATCTTAATTTACAGGTTGCAAACACAAGAAAACAATATAATGTACAGATTTCTCGACTAACAGAAGAACTTTCAGCCCTTCAAATGGTATGTTAGAAAACTATACTGCTATTTTCTTCTGAATATTGTTTACTTTAAAGGCCAGGAAACATTTATTTTAACATCTTTATTAGAGTTTAATTGCTTTACAATGTTGTGTTAGTTTCTGCTGTATAACAAAGTGAATCAGCTATACATATATCCCCATATCCCCTCCCTCTTGCGTCTCCCTCCCACCCTCCCTATCCCACCCGTCTAGGTGGTCACAAAGCACCGAGCTGATCTCCCTGTGCTATATGGCTGCTTCCCACTAGCTATCTATTTTACATGTGGTAGTATATATAAGTCCATGCCACTCTCTCACTTCATCCCAGCTTACCCTTTCCCCTCCCCATGTCAAGTCCATTCTCTATGTCTGCCTCTTCATTCCTGTCCCACTCCTCGGTTCTTCAGAACCATTTATTTTTTTTTAGATTCCATATATATGTGTTAGCATACAGTATTCGTTTTTCTCTTTCTGACTTACTTCACTCTGTATGACAGTCTCTAGGTCCATCCACCTCACTACAAATAACTCAATTTCGTTCCTTTTTATGGCTGAGTAATATTCCATTGTATATATATGCCACATCCTCTTTACAGGATACATATTATTGCACATTCATTTATTCAGAAGATACCTATTAAGCCAGGAACTGTAATAGATGCTAGGAAAAGAATAAAAATCAAAGGTAAACGTGTTATCTGCAGTCTTGGAACTTATGGTCTAGTAGGAAAGATGGATGGCATTTATCACGTTTTACTGTGATTCTTTTGGGACAAAGAATGCACAGGGTGCTGTTGAAGCATCCATCTGTAGCTGATGCCATATGCTGAAGTTCATCTGAGAGACCAGGAAGAAAGAAAAAGTATACATGATGGTGGGAAAGGAAAGACAGTCTTTCCAAAAGAAATGAGTACTCAAGGATGAGTAGGCAAAGAAGGGAGAGGAAAGAGTGCTTGTGTGACTAGAGGTGGAATTAAATATATAAATTTAACTTGAAGATCTGATGAAATGGAATTTAATAACCTTGCTCACAGGGGCATAAAAGTACAAGAATTTCCAGAGATTGGGAAGATATTTTCAACTTTACAAACTCTCATCTTTCCTGAATTTCCATATCACTTTTAATCTTTCTTACAAAATTTAGCAATGAATTATATCTTGTCATAAATATTATACGTTGTATTACGCCTCTCTTTCTCTGTCTCCTTGTCTTCCTTCTCAGTCCCTCCCTCCCCCTCTGTCTTTCTTCATGAAAATCTTATCTTCCCAAGTAGATTGTAAGCACTTCAAGGTAGAAGAGTCTTATGTTTTCCTTTATTTTCCCCATTGCCTAATACACTATTTTGCACAGTATGTTTTCAATAAATCCTTATTGACTTATTGATATTTAAGCACCTTTGAAAGAATGATCACATCTTTTCCACATTCTACAAACCAGTGTACATGATGAGACCTTAGTTATTGTATGTGGGTCCTGAGAGTTTTAGAACAAGAAACAGTGTTACTTTTTGGTTGTTTAATGTCATTTGTTTTAACACTATAGGAACATTAAGTAAAATTAATGGGATGCAGTGTGGCCAGTTAGTCATGTCTAATTGTTTGTTGTTTTTCAGTTTTACTTCCTCTTCTGTCACCTTGCTATTTCGCTTGTTCTCTTACATGGACTGATTTAACTATCAAAAGATTTACAACTTTGAAGAAGAGGGGTTTTACCCCAGTCGAGGATTATTTACTAAATTATAAACTCTGGAGGGACAAGAACATTATTTATTTCTATTTAGGAATGTGTACTAAGTAAGACCTGCAGGGATTTTAAAAATAACTCTTAGCTGTGTAACAACCAGAGCTATGTAAACTCACTTTAGAGTAAAAAGAAGACATAATTTCAGATTATTACAGAACGTGCTTCTTAGGATTTATAGTAAAACATTTGTAACTCATAGCTAAGTGGATTTTTCTAAAGATATTAAATATTATCTGATGTCATGTTGGTTTGGTGAAAAAAACTGTACTAATTGAAGTGTTTGAAATATTAAGGATTTAGAGGTATATTTGAAGAAAGACATGTTCAGCTACTTTAAAAAGCAGATTTTCTCAGGAAACTCAGACTACAGTTTGAGGCATAATAACCTAATGTTGACTATTTATTTCTATTCTTCATTACCAATTTTACCACCTATGCACTAAACATGAAGTCAGGGAGGGAAGTTAAGCATACTTCAGCTAACCCAAAGCTAAGTTGTGCTTGCAGGAAGGATAAAGTCTTGTATTTTAGGTTAATGTGTAGATTTTTTGGATAGGTTTAAGAAAAGGCCAGAGGGAGTCTGTCTCAAGCCACATATCTCGCTTTGGAGAGCAACAGATGCAGCATATGTTTCTCTTCAAATACTCAAGGTTTTACTTCTGCCAAGTAGCAGAGGTTTTTTGCTAATCTATAGCAAATGAGGGAGAGGATTGGTTATAAATGCCCAAATTTATACATGTAAAATGAAACATTCATTATGATCTTTTTTTTGATCCATGAATTTTTTAGAAGTCTAATTTCAAATTCCCCAATACATGGGTATTTAGACTCCTTTTTATTACTAATTTCTAATCTGGTTAAATAGAGACCACAGATCATGGTCTATATGATACTGATTCTTAATATTTGTTGAGACTTTCTTTATGGTACACTATGAGGATATGATTTTGGAAGCACTCCATGAGTTCTTGAAAAAATTTCTAGTATCATTTGGTCATTTCTTGTCCAAAAGGTAGGAATATTGGTGGTGATTAATATATGAAAAGCTTTTAATAGTAATTTTAAATGTTTGCTTTAGTTTTTAGTGTATTTCTGATAGAATTCTTGTATTTCTCCTTAAAGGTTTCTACTTTTCTGTCTCATTTTAACTTTGTTATCTCAGGTTAAGTAAATATTCAACCATTGTCGTTTGGCAGTTATATGGTGGGTTAGATAAAGAGAGATGCATAACACATTTATAACATATCTTTCTTTATATGCTACTCACCAGACCCAGAAGTGTGATCTAACCTTATTATTAATATCTACATTAAAAATCATTTGGGAATCATATCATAGACGCAGAAAAAGCATTTGACAAAATTACAGCACCCATTCATGATAAAAAAAATCTCTCAGTAAACTAGGAACAAAGGGAAACTTCCTCAGTTTTGTAAAGAATATCTATAAAAAATCTACAGCTGTGGAACTGAAAGCTTTCCCACTAAGATCAGGAACAAGGCAAGGGTGTCCGCTCTCACCACTGCTTTTCAAGATCATACTGGAAGTGCTAGCTAATGCAGTTTGACCCCCCCCCCCCAAAAAGGAAGTAAAAGGTATGCAGGTTGGGAAAGAAGAATTTGTTTTCAGATAACATGATTATCTATGTAAAAAGTCCAAAAGAATAAAAAACTAAAAACCCTGGAACAAAGAAGTGATTATAACAAGGTTGTAGGATACAAGGTTAATATACAAAAGTCAATTGCTTTCCTATATACCAGCAATAAACAAGTGGAATTTGAAATTGAAAACACAGTCTCATTTACACATTGTCATTTGCATTAGCACCCCCAAAATTAAATAGTTAGGTGTAAATCTAACCAAATATATATGAGGAAAACTACAAAACTCTGATGAAAAACAGCAAAGAAGAACTAAATAAATGAGGATAGCCCATGTTCATGGATAAAAAGACTCAATATTGTCAAGATGTCTTTTCTTCCCAACTTGATCTATAGATTTAGTGCAATTCCAATTGAAATCCCACCAGGTTATTTTGTGGATATTAGCAAACTGATTCTAAAGTTTGAATGGAGAGGCAAAAGACTTAGAATAGTCAATACAACATTGAAGAAGAAGAACAAAGTTGGAGGACTGACACTGTACTGCACTTCAAGACTTACTTGAAACCTACAGTAACCAAGACAGGGTGATATCAGTGAAACAACAGACAAATAGATCAATGGAACAGAATCCAGAAATAGACCCACATGAATACAGTTAGCTGATCTTTGACAAAGGAGCAGAGGTAATACAATGGAGCAAAGATAGTCTTTTTTTAACAAATGGTGCTAGAACAATTAGGTATTCACGTGAATGAATCTGGATAGAGAACTTACATAAAAATTAATTCAAAATGGGTCACAGATCTAAATGTAAAATGCAAAACTATAAAACTCCTAGAAGATAACATAGGAGAAAAATCTAGATAATCTTGGGTTTGGCAATGAGCTTTTAGATACAACACCAAAGGTATGATCCATGAAAGAAACAACTGGTGAGTTGGACTTCATTAAAATTAAATTTTTCTGCTCTGTGAAAGACACTATCAAGAAAATGAAAATTGGGGCTTCCCTGGTGGTGCAGTGGTTGAGAGTCCGCCTGCCGATGCAGGGGACACGGGTTCGTGCCCCGGTCCAGGAAGATCCCACATGCCGCGGAGCGGCTGGGCCCATGAGCCATGGCCGCTGAGCCTGAGCGTCCGGAGCCTGTGCTCCGCAACGGGAGAGGCCACAACAGTGAGAGGCCCACGTACCGCAAAAAAAAAAAAAAAAAAAAAAATTATAAAGAAAATGAAAATTGAAATCATATATTGGGAGAAAATATTTACCAAAAAAAAACATTTCTAATAAAGGACTATTACCCAAAATATACAAAGAATCCTTAAAACTCAACAGTAAGAAAACAACTTGATTTTAAAAATTGAGCCAAAGACCTTAACAGACACCTCACCAAAGATTTACAGATGACAAATAAGTAAATGAAAAGATACTCCAAATCCTATGTAAAAATGCAAATTAAAACAACAATGAGATACCACTCGTTACACCAAATAAGTGCCAGATATACCTATTACAATGGCCAAAATCCAGAACACTGACACCACCATATGCTGACAAAGAGCAATAGGAACTCTTATTCATTGCTGGTAGGAATGCAAAATGGTACAGCCACTTTTGAAGGGAGTTTGCTGTTGTCTTACAAAAGTAAATATACTCTTACCATAGGATCCAACAATTGCATTCCTCTGTATTTAGCCAAAGGAGTTGAAAACTTATATTCACAAAAAACGTGCACATGGATGTTTATATTATAGCAGGCTTTGTCATAATTGCCAAAACTTGGAAGCAACCAAGATGTCCTTCAGTTGGTGATGGATAAATAAACTGGTACATCCAAACAATAGAATATCATTCAGCACTTAAAAGAAATGAGCTACGTCACCATGAAAAGACATGGGGGAAACTTAAATGCATATCACTAAATTAAAGAAGCCAGTCTGAAAAGGTTACATAATATATGATGCCAGCTATATGACATTCTGGAAAAGGCAAACTATGGAGACAGTTAAAAGATCAGTAGTTACAAGGGCTTAAGGAGGAGAGAGAGAGAGATGAGTAAGTATAGGCAAAGCATAGAAAATTTTTAGGACAGTGAAACTACTTTATATGATACTATAATGGTGGATATATATCATTATAAATTTATCCAAACCCATAAAATGTACAACACCAAGAGTGAACTTTAATGAAAACTATCTCTTCTAGGTGATAATATTGTGTGATGTAGGTACATAAGTTTTAACAAATGTACCACTCCATCGTGGGATGTTGATAATGGGGAAGGCAATGTATGTATGGGGGCAGGAAGTATAGGAGAAGTCTGTAACTTCCCCTCAATTGCTGTGAACCTAAACTGCTCTTAAAAAATAGTCTATTAAAAAATTACATGAGGTGAGTTATGAACATAGGAGAAATCCCAAATTTCACACCAGAAAATTACCTTTTCATAGATTAGCAACTTATTGTATGAACATATTTAGAACATTCAAGTTATATTTCTTGGAGGGACCTTCAAGATGGTGGAGGAGTAAGGCATGGAGATCACCTTCCTCCCCACAAATACATCAAAAATACATCTACATGTGGAACAACTCATACAGAACACCTACTGAACCTGGCAGAAGACCTCAGACTTCCCAAAAAGCAAGAAACTCCCAACGTACCTGGGTAGGGCAAAAACGGAAGAAAAAACAGAGTCAAAAGAATAGGGACAGTACCTGCACCTCTGGGAGGGAGCTGTGAAGGAGGAAAAGTTTCCACACACTAGGAAGCCCCCTCAGTGGCGGAGATGGGGAGTAGGCAGTGGGGAAGCTTTGGAGCCACAGAGGACAGCGCAGCAACAGGGATGCAGAGGACAAAGCGGAAAGATTCCCACACAGAGAAACCCTGCCACCAGCAATGACCAGCCTGACAGGATTGTCTGCTCACCTGCTGGGGCGGGTGGAGGCTGGGAGCTGAGGCTCGGGCTTCAGAGGTCAGATACCAGGGAGAGGACTGGGGTTGGCTGTGTGAACACAGCCTGAAGGGGGCTAGTGCATCACAGCTAGCCGGGAGGGAGTCCAGGAAAAAGTCTGGACCTGCCTAAGAGGCAAGAGACCATTGTTTCAAGGTGTGCAGGGAGAGGGGCTTCAGATCACCACCTAAACAAGCTCCAGAGATGGGTGCAAGCCGCGGCTATCAGCATGGACACCAGAGACAGGCATGATACGCTAGGGCTGCTACTACAGCCACCAAGAATCCTGTGTGCAAGCACAGGTCACTATCCACACCTCCCCTCCCAGAAGCCTGTGCAGCCCGCCACCGCCAGGATCCCGTGATCCAGGGACAACCTCCCTGGGAGAACAAACAGCACACCTCAGGCTGTTGCAACGTCACAAGGGCCTCTACCACCACAGGCTCACCCCACATTCCGTATCCCTCCCTGCTCCTGGCCTGAGTGAGTCAGAGCCCCCGAATCAGCTGCTACTTTAACCCCATCCTGTCTGGGCGAAAAACATGTCAGAGGGCAACCTACATGCAGAGGCGGGGCCACACCCAAACCTGAACGTCAGGAGCTGTGCGAACAAAGAAGAGAAAGGGAACTTTCTCCCAGCAGCCTCAGGAGCAGTGGATTAAATCTCCACAATCAACTTGATGTACCTGCATCTCTGGAATACCTGAATAGACATTGAATCATCCCAAAATTGAGGCGGTGGACTTCGGGAGCAATTGTAGACTCGGGATTTGCTTTCTGCATCTAATTTGTCTCTAGTTTTATGTTTATCTTAGTTTAGCATTTAGAGCTTATTATCATTGCTAGATTTGTTTATTGATTTGGTTGCTCTCTTCCTTTATATGTGTGTGTGTGTGTGTATTTTCCTTTTTCTCTTTCTATGAATGTGTAGGTGCATGCTTCTTGGTGAGATTTTCTCTGTACAGCTTTGCTTTTACCATTTGTCCTAGAGTTCTATCTGTCCGTTTTTGTTTTTTTTTTAGTATAGTTTTTAGTGCTTGTTATCATTGGTGGATTTGTTTTTTGGATTGGTTCTCTTCTTTCTTTTTCTTTTATTACTTTTTTATTTTTTTGTTTTAAAAAATATTTTCCTTATCTTTTATTTTAATAACTTTATTTTATTTTATTTTTTTCTTCCTTTTGTTCTCCCTTTTCTTCTGAGCCCTGTAGCTGACAGGGTCTTGGTGCTCAGGCTGGGTGTCAGGCCTGAGCCTCTGACGTGGGAGAGCTGAGGTCAGGACATTTGACCACCAGAGACCTCCCGGCCCCATGTAATATCAAATGTTGAAAGCTCTCCCAGAGATCTCCACCTCAACATAACACCCAGCTCCACTCAACAACCAGCAAGCTACAGTGCTAGTCATCCTATGCCAAAAAACTTGCAAGAGAGGAACACAACCCCACACATTAGCAGGGAGGCTGCCTAAAATCATAAGTTCACAGAAACCCCAAAACATACCAATAGACATGGTCCTGCCCATGAGAAATGCAACATCCAGGCTCATCCACCAGAACACAGGCACCAGTCCCCTCCACCAGAAAGCCTACACAAGCCACTGAACCAACCTTACCCACTGGGAGCAGACACCAAAACCAACAGGAACTACAAACCTGCAGCCTGTGAAAAGGAGACCCCAAATGCAGTAAGTTAAGCAAAATGAGAAGACAGAGAAATTCACAGCAGATGAAGGAGCAACGTAAAAATCCACCAGACCAAACAAATGAAGAGAAAATAGGCAGTCTACCTGAAAAAGAATTCAGAGTAATGATAGTAAAGATGATCCAAAATCTTGGAAATAGAATGAAGAAAATACAGGAAACATTTAACAAGGACCTAGAAGAACTAAAGAGCAAAAAACAACGATGAACAACACAATAAATGAAATTAAAAATTCTCTAGAAGGAATCAATAGCAGAATAACTGAGGCAGAAGAACGGATAAGTGACTTGAAAGATAAAAGAGTGGAAATAACTACTACAGAACAAACTAAAGAATAAAGAATAAAAAGAATTGAGGACAGGATCACAGACATCTGGGGCAAAAGTAAATGCACGAACATTCGAATTTTAGGGGTGCCAGAAGAAGAAGAGAAAAATAAAGAGACTAAGAAAATATTTGAAGTGATTATAGTTGAAAGCTTTCCTAATATGGTAAAGGAAACAGTCAATCAAGTCCGGGAAGCGCAGAGTTCCATACAGGATAAATCCAAGGCGAAACACACCAAGACACATACTAATCAAACTGTCAAAAATTCAATACAAAGAAAAAATACTAAAAGAAGCAAGGGAAAATCAACAAACAACATACAAGGGAATCTCCATAAGGTGAACAGCTGATGTTTCAGCCAAAACTCTGCAAGCTAGAAGGGAGTGGCAGGACATATTTAAAGTGATGAAAGGGAAAAACCTACAACCAAGATTACTCTACCCAGCAAGGATCTCATTCAGATTTGACAGAGAAATTAAAACCTTTACAGCCAAGCAAAATTTAAGAGAGTTCAGCACCAGCAAACCAGCTTTACAACAAATGCTAAAGGAACTTCTCTAGGCAGGAAAAAGAAGACAAGGAAAATACCTACAATAACAAACTCAAAACAATTAAGAAAATGGTAATGGGAACATACATATCGAGGACTACCTTAAATGTAAATGGATTAAGTGCTCCAATCAAAACACAGACTGCCCAAAAGGATAATAAAACAAGACCCGTATATATTCTGTCTACAGGAGACGCACTTCAGACCTAGAGACACATACAGACTGAAAGTGAGGAGATGGAAAAAGATATTCAATGCAAATGGAAATCAAAAGAAAGCTGGAGTAGCAATTCTCATATCAGACAAAACTAGACTTTAAAATAAAGACTATTACAAGAGACAAAGACAGATGCTACATAATGATCAAGGGATCAATCCAAGAAGAATAACAATTGTAAATATTTATGCACCCAAACATAGGAGCACCTCAATACATAAGGCAAATGCTAACAGCCATAAAAGGTGAAATTGACAGTAACACAATAATAGAAGGGTACTTTAACACCCCACTTTCACCAATGGATAGATCATCCAAAATGAAAATAATGAAACACAAGCTCTAAATGATACATTAAACACGATGGACTTAATTGATATTTACAGGACATTCCATCCAAAACCAACAAAATACACTTTCTTCTCAGGTGCTCATGGAACATTCTCCAGGATAGATCATATCTTGGGTCACACACAAATCAAGCCTTGCTAAATTGAAGAAAAGTGACATCATATCAAGTATATCTTCAGACCACAACGCTATGAGACTAGATATCAATTACAGGAAAAAAATCTGTAAAAAATATAAACACGTGGAGGGTAAACAATACGCTACTAAATAACCAAGAGATCACTGAAGAAATCAAAGAGAAAATCAAAAAATACCTAGAAACAAATAAAAATAAAAACATGATGACCCAAATCCTTTGGGATGCAACAAAAGCAGTTCTAAGAGGGAAGTTTATAGTGATACAATCCTACCTCAACAAACAAGAAGAATCTCAAATAAACAACCTAACCTTACACCTAAAGCACTAAAAGAAGAACCAAAAAACCCCAAAGTTATCAGAAGGAAAGAAATCATAAAGATCAGATCAGAAATAAATGAAAAGGAAAAGAAGCAAGCAATAGCAAAGATCAATAAATCTAAAGCTGGTTCTTTCAGAAGATAAATTGATAAACCATTAGCCAGACTCATCAAGAAAAAAAGGGAGAAGACTCAAATGAATAGAATTAGAAATGAAAAAGAAGTAACAACTGACACTAGAAATACAAAAGGATCATGAGAGACAACTACAAGCAACTGTATGCCAATAAAATGGACAACCTGGAGGAAGTGGACAAAGGCTTAGAAAAACACAGTCTTCCGAGACTAAACCAGGAAGAAGGAAAATATAAACAGACCAATCACGAGCACTGAAATTGAGACAGTGATTAAAAATCTTCCAACACACAAAAGCCCAGGACCAGATGGCTTCACAGGTGAATTCTATCAAATATTTAGAGAAGAGCTAACACCTATCCTTATCAAACTCTTCCAAAATATCGCAGAGGGAGGAACACTCCCAAACACATTCTATGAGGCCACCATCACCCTGATACCAAACCAGACAAAGTTGTCACACTGAGGGAAAACTCTAGGCCAATATCACTGATGAAAATAGATGCAAAAATCCTCAACAAAATACTAGCAAACAGAATGCAACAGCACATTAAAAGCATCATACACCATGATCAAGTGGGGTTTATCCCAGGAATGCAAGGATTCTTCAATATACACAAATCAATCAGTGTGTTACACCATATTAACAAATTGAAGGAGAAAAACCCTATCATCATCTCAATAGATTCAGAAAAAGCTTTTGACAGAATTCAACATCAGTTTATGTTAAAAACGCTCCAGAAAGTAGACATAGAGGGAACTTAACATAATAAAGGCCATATATGACAAACCCACAGCCAACATTGTTCTCAATGGTGAAAAACTGAAAGCATTTCCACTAAGATCAGGAACAAGACAAGGGTGCCCACTCTCACCACTATTATTCAACATAGTTTTGGAAGTTTTAGCCACAGCCATCAGAGAAGAAAAAGCAATAAAAGAAATCCTAATTGGAAAAGAAGAAGTAAAGCTGTCACTGTTGGCAGATGACATGATACCATACACAGAGAATCCTAAAGATTCTACCAGTAATCTACTAGAGCTAATCAATGAATTTGGTAAAGTAGCAGGATACAAAATTAATGCACAGAAGTCTCTTGCATTCCTATACACTAATGATGAAAAATCTGAAAGAGAAATTAAGGAAACACTCCCATTTGCCATTGCAACAAAAAGAATAAAATACCTAGGAATAAACCTATCTAAGGAGACAAAAGACCTGTATGCGGAAAACTATAAGACACTGATGAAAAAAATTAAAGATGATAAAAACTGATGGAGTGATATACCATGTTCTTTTTTTTTTTTTTACATCTTTATTGGAGTATAATTGCTTTACAATGGTGTTTTAGTTTCTGCTTTATAACAAAGTGAATCAGTTTTACATATACATACGTTCCCATATCTCTTTCCTCTTCCATCTCCCTCCCTCCCAACCTCCCTATCCCACCCCTCTAGGTGGTCACAAAGCACCGAGCTGATCTCCCTGTGCTGTGCAGCTGCTTCCCACTAGCTATCTATTTTATGTTTGTAGTGTATATATGTCCATGCCACTCTCTCACTTTGTCACAGCTTACCCTTCCCTCTCCCCATATCCGCAAGTCCATTCTCCAGTAGGTCTCTGTCTTTATTCCCGTCTTACCGCTAGGTTCTTCATGAATTTTTTTTTCTTATTCCATATATATGTGTCAGCATACAGTATTTGTCTTTCTCTTTCTGACTTACTTCACTCTGTATGACAGACTGTAGGTCCATCCACCGCCTTATAAATAGTTCAATTTCGTTTCTTTTTATGGCTGAGTAATATTGCATTGTATGTATGTGCCACATCTTCTTTATCCATTCATCTGATAATGGACACTTAGGTTGTTTCCATCTCCTGGCTATGGTAAATAGAGCTGCAATGAACATTTTGGTACATGACTCTTTTTGAATTATGGTTTTCTCAGGGTATATGCCTAGTAGTGGGATTGCTGGGTCATATGGTAGTTCTATTTGCAGTTTTTTAAGGAACCTCCATACTGTTCTCCATAGTGGCTGTACCAATTCACATTCCCACCAGCAGTGCAAGAGTGTTCCCTTTTCTCCACACCCTCTCCAGCATTATTGTTTGTAGATTTTTTGATGATGGCCGTTCTGACTGGTGTGAGATGATATCTCATTGTAGTTTTGATTTGCATTTCTCTAATGATTAATGATGTTGAGCATTCTTTCCAGTGTTTGTTGGCAGTCTGCATATCGTCTTTGGAGAAATGTCTATTTAGGTCTCTGCCCATTTTTGGATTGGGTTGTTTGTTTTTTTGTTATTGAGCTGCATGAGCTGCTTGTAAATTTTGGAGATTAATCCTTTGTGAGATGCTTCATTTGCAAATATTTTCTCCCATTCTGAGGGTTGTCTTTTGGTCTTCTTTATGGTTTCCTTTGCTATGTAAAAGCTTTGCAGTTTCATTAGGTCCCGTTTGTTTATTTTTATTTCTATTTCTCTAGGAGGGGGGTCAAAAAGGATCTTGCTGTGATTTATGTCATAGAGTGTTCTGCCAATGTTTTCCTCTGAGAGTTTGATAGTGTCTGGCCTTACATTTAGGTCTTTAATCCATTTTGAGCTTATTATTGTGTATGGTGTTAGGGAGTGATCTAATCTCATACTTCTAGATGTACCTGTCCAGTTTTCCCAGCACCACTTATTGAAGAGGCTGTCCTTTCTCCACTGTACATTCCTGCCTCCTTTATCAAAGATAAGGTGACCATATATGCGTGGATTTATCTCTGGGCTTTCTATCCTGTTCCATTGATCTATATTTCTGTTTCTGTGCCAGTATCATACTGTCTTGATTACTGTAGCTTTGTTGTATAATCTGAAGTCAGGGAGCCTGATTCCTCCAGCTCCGTTTTTCGTTTTCAAGATTGTTTTGGCTATTCGCAGTCTTTTGTGTTTCCATACAAATTGTGAAATTTTTTGTTGTAGTTCTTTGAGAAATGCCATTGGTAGTTTGATAGGGATTGCATTCAATCTGTAGATTGCTTTGGGTAGTAGAGTCATTTTCACAGTGTTGATTCTTCCAATCCAGGAACATGGTATATCTCTCCATCTATTTGTGTCATCCTTAATTTCTTTCATCAGTGTTATAATTTTCTGCATACAGCTCTTTTGTCTCCTTAGGTAGGTTTATTCGTAGATATTTTATTCTTTTTGTTGCAGTGGTAAATGGGAGTGTTTTCTTGATTTCACTTTCAGATTTTTCATCGTTAGTGTATAGGAATGCAAGAGATTTCTGTGCATTAATTTTGTATCCTGCTACTTTACCAAATTCATTGATTAGCTCTAGTAGTTTTATGGTAGCATTTTTAGGATTCTCTATGTATAGTATCATGTCATCTGCAAACAGTGACAGCTTTACTTCTTCTTTTCGGATTTGGATTCCTTTTACTTCCTTTTCTTCTCTGATGGCTGTGGAAAACTTCCAAAGCTATGTTTTATAAGAGTGGTGAGAGTGGGCAACTTTGTCTTGTTCCTAATGTTAGTGGAAATGCTTTCAGTTTTTCACCATTGAGGACGATGTTGGCTGTGGCTTTTTCATATATGGCCTTTATTGTGTTGAGGAAAGTTCCCTCTATGCCTACTTTCTGCAGGGTTTTTATCATAAATGGGTGTTGAATTTTGTCGAAAGCTTTCTCTGCAACTATTGAGATGACCATATGGTTTTTCTCTTCAGTTTGTTAATATGGTGTATCACATTGATTTGCATGTATTGAAGAATCCTTGCATTCCTGGAATAAACCCCACTTGATCATGGTGTATGATGCTTTTAATGTGCTGTTGCATTCTGTTTGCTAGTATTTTGTTGAGGATTTTTGCATCTATTTTCATCAGTGATATTGGCCTGTAGTTTTCTTTCTTGGTGACATCCTTTTCTGGTTTTGGTATCAGGGTGATGGTGGCCTCGTGGAATGAGTTTGGGAGTGTTCCTCCCTCTGCTATATTTTGGAAAAGTTTGAGAAGGATAGGTGTTACCTCTTCTCTAAATGTGTGATAGAATTTGCCTGTGAAGCCATGTGGTCCTGGGCTTTTGTTTGTTGGATGATTTTTAAACACAGTTTCAATTTCAATGCTTGTGATTGGTCTATTCATATTTTCTCCTTCTTCCTGATTCAGTCTTGGCAGATTTTGCATTTTTAAGAATTTGTCCATTTCTTCCAGGTTGTCCATTTTACTGGTATACAGTTGCTTGTAGTAATCTCTCATGATCTTTTGTATTTCTGCAGTGTCAGTTGTTACTTCTCCTTTTACATTTCTAATTCTATTGATTTGAGTCTTCTCCCTTTTTTTCTTGATGAGTCTGGTTAATTGTTAATCAATTTTGTTTTTCTTCTCAGAGAACCAGCTTTTACTTTTATTGATCTTTGCTATTGTTTCCTTCATTTCTTTTTCATTTATTTTTGATCTGATCTTTATGATTTCTTTCCTTCTTCTAACTTTGGGGTTTTTTTGTTCTTCTTTCTCTAATTGCTTTAGGTGTAAGGTTAGGTTGTTTGTTCGAGATATTTCCTGTTTCTTAAGGTAGGATTGTATTGCTATAAACTTCCCTCTTAGAACTGCTTTTGCTGCATCCCATAGGTTTTGGGTCATTGTGTCTCCATTGTCATTTGTTTCTAGGTATGTTTTGATTTCCTCTTTGATTTCCTCAGTGATCACTTCGTTATTAAGTAGTGTATTGTTTTGCCTCCATGTGTTTGTATTTTTTACAGGTCTTTTCCTGTAATTGATATCTAGTCTCATAGCATTGTGGTCAGAAAAGATACTTGATACACTTTCAATTTTCTTAAATTTACCAAGGCTTGATTTGTGACCCATGATATGATCTATCCTGGAGAGGTTCCATGAGCACTTGAGAAAAATGTGCATTCTCTTGTTTGGGGGCAGAATGTCCTATAAATATCAATTAAGTCCATCTTGTTTAATGTATTATTTAAAGCTTGTGTTTCCCTATTTATTTTCATTTTGGATGATCTGTCTATTGGTGAAAGTGAGGTGTTAAAGTCTGCTACTATGAATGTGTTAATGTCGATTTCCCCTTTTATGGCTGTTAGTATTTGCCTTATATATTGAGGTGCTCCTATGTTGGGTGCATAAATATTTACAATTGTTATATCTTCTTCTTGGATCAATCCCTTGATCATTATGTAGTGTACTTCTTTGTCTCTTGTAATAGTCTTTATTTTAAAGTCTATTTTGTCTGATATGAGAATTTTACTCCAGCTTTCTTTTGGTTTCCATTTGCATGGAGTATCTTTTTCCATCCCCTCACTTTCAGTCTGTATGTGTCCCTAGGTCTGAAGTGTGTGTCTTGTAGACAGCATATATATAGGTCTTGTTTTTGTATCCATTCAGCCAGTCTGTGTCTTTTGGTGGGAGCATTTAATCCATTTACATTTAAGGTAATTATCGATATGTATTTTCCTATTCCCATGAGAAAATGGGAAGAAACAATTAAGAAAAATTGTGTTGGGTTTGTTATTATAGGTCTTTTCCTTTTCTTGTGTTTCTTGCCTAGAAAAGATCCTTTAGCATTTGTTGTAAAGGTGGTTTGGTGGTGCTGAACTTTCTCAGCTTCTGCTTGTCTGTAAAGGTTTTAATTTCTCCATCAAATCTGTATGAAATCCTTGCTGGGTAGAGTAATCTTGGTTGTAGGTTTTTCTCCTTCATCACTTTAAATATGTCCTGCCAGTCCCTTCTGGCTTGCAGAATTTCTGCTGAAAGATCAGCTGTTAACCTTACGGGGATTCCCTTGTGTGTTATTTGTTGTTTTTTCCCTTGCTGCCTTTAATATGTTTTCTTTGTATTTAATTTTTGATAGTTTGATTAGTATGTGTCTTGGTGTGTTTCTCCTTGGATTTATCCTGTATGGGAATCTCTGTGCTTCTTGGACTTGATTAACTATTTCCTTTCCCATATTAGGGAAGTTTTCAACTGTAATCTCCACAAATATTTTCTCAGTCCCTTTCTTTTTCTCTTCTTCTTCTGGAATCCCTATAATTCGAATGTTCGTGCATTTAATATTGTCCCAGAGGTCTGTGAGACTGTCCTCAGTTCTTTTCATTCTTTTTTCTTTATTCTGCTCTGCAGTAGTTAATTCCACTATTTTAGCTTCCACTTATCTGTTCTTTTGCCTCAGTTATTCTGCTATTGATCCCTTCTAGAGTATGTTTAATTTCATTTATTGTGTTGTTCATCATTGCTTGTTTCCTCTTTAGTTCTTCTTGGTCCTTGTTAAATGTTTCTTGCTTTTTCTCTATTCTATTTCCAAGATTTTGGATCATCTTTACTATCATTATTCTGAGTTCTTTTTCAGGCAGACTGCCTTTTTCCTCATTTGTTAGGTCTGGTGGGTTTTAACTTGCTCCTTCATCTGCTGTGTGCTTTTGTGTCTTATCATTTTTCTTATCTTACTGTGTTTGGGGTCTCCTTTTTTGCAGGCTGCAGGTTCGTAGTTCCTGTTGTTTTTAGTGTCTGTCCCCAGTGGCTAAGTTTGGTTCAGTGGGTTGTGTAGGCTTGCTGGTAGAGGGGACTAGTGCCTGTGTTCTGGTGGATGAGGCTGGATCTTGTCTTTCTGGTGGGCAGGTCCACGTCTGGTGGTGTGTTTTGGGATGTCTGTGGCCTTATTATGATTTTAGGCAGCCTCTCTGCTAATAGGTGGGGTTGTGTTCCTGTCTTGCTAGTTGTTTAGCATAGGGTGTCCAGCACTGTAGCTTGCTGGTCGTTGAGTGAAGCTGGGTGTTGGTGTTGAGATGGAGATCTGTGCTAGATTTTTGCCGTTTGATATTTTGTGGAGCTGGGAGGTCTCTTGTGGACAAGTGTCCTGAAATTGGCTCTCCCACCTCAGAGGCACAGCACTGACTCCTGGCTGCAGCACGAAGAGCCTTTCATCCACATGGCTCAGAATAAAAGGGAGAACAGGTAGAAAGAAAGAAAGGAAGGGAGGGAGGGAGGGAGGAAGAAAGAAAGAAAGAAGATAAAAGAAAAGAAAGTAAGGTAAAATTTTAAAAAAAACAAAAAAAAGCAAAAAAAAGATGGACAGATAGAACCCTAGGGCAAATGGTGAAAGGAAAGCTATACAGACGAAATCTCACACAGTAGCATACACATACACACCCAGAAAAAGAGGAAAAGAGGAAAAAATCATAAATCTTGCTCTCAACGTCCACCTCCTCAATTTGGGATGATTCGTTGTCTATTCAGGTATTTCACAGATGCAGGGTACATCAAGTTGATTGTGGAGATTTAATCCGCTGCTTCTGAGGCTGCTGGGAGAGATTTCCCTTTCTCTTCTTTGTTCACACAGCTCCCAGTGTTCAGCGTTGGATTTGGCCCTGCCTCTGCTTGTAGGTTGCTGGAGGGCATCACTTCTTCGCTCAGACAGGACAGGGTTAAAGGAGCCGTTGATTCGGGTGCCCTGGCTCACTCAGGCTGGGGGGAGGGAGGGTTACGGAGTGCGGGGCGAGCCTGCGGTGGCAGAGGCCAGTGTGACGTTGCACCAGCCTGAGGCGCACTGTGTGTTCCCCCGGGGAAGTTGTCCCTGGATCATGGGACCCTGGCAGTGGCGGGCTGCACAGGCTCCCCAGAAGGGAGTTGTGGAGAGTGACCTGTGCTTGCACACAGGGTTCTTGGTGGCGGCAGCAGCAGCCTTAGCGTCTAATGCCCCTCTTTGGGGTCCGTGCTGGTAGCCACAGCTCGTGCCCGTTTCTGGAGCTCCTTTAAGCAGCGCTCTTAATCCCCTCTCCTCGCGCACCAGGAAACAAAGAGGGAAGAAAAAGTCTCTTGCCTCTTCAGCAGGTCCATACTTTTCCCCGGACTCCCTCCCGGCTAGCCGTGGTGCACTAACCCCTTCAGGCTGTGTTCACGCTGCCAGTCCTCTCCCTGTGCTCTGACCAAATCCCGAGCCTCAGCTCTCTGCCCCGCCTGCCCCAGTGGGTGAGCAGAGAAGCGTCTCGGGCTGGTGAGTGCTGGTTGGCACCGATCCTCTGTGCAGGAATCTCCCCGCTTTGCCCTCCGCACCCCTGTTGCTGTGCTCTTCTCCATGGCTCCAAAGGTTTCCCCCTCTGCCACCTGCAGTCTCCGCCCGGGAAGGGGCTTCCTAGTGTGTGGAAACCTTTCCTCCTTCACAGCTCCCTCCCACTGGTGCAGGTCCCGTCCCTGTTCTTTTGTTTCTGTTTATTCTTTTTTCTTTTGCCCTACCCAGGTACATGGGGAGTTTCTTGCCTTTTTGGAGGTCTGAGGTCTTCTTCCAGCATTCAGTAGGTGTTCTGTAGGAGTTGTTCCATGTGTAGATATATTTCTGATGCATCTTGATGAAGAACGCTTCGACGTGATGATCCAACTTTAGTATTCTTAATCTTTAGTGTACTTCACTGCAAGGACTGAAAGCCTTGATGACTCACTGGTTACAAGAAAAAGCCAGACATTGAAAACCAATGCAATATTGTTGCATTTGAGTATTAATGTTTTCAAACACAGACTACTGAAGATATGTTTTCTGACTATAGGTTGTTCACTGGATAAACACCTCTGTGGCATGCTATTCAAGCCACCTTGGGTGTCAGGAAAGGAGCCTTCTGCTGCTCCTGCCAGATGTACTGTGGTCATATGCTGAGACCTCTGGTTATGGTTCTGGGTACGGATGACAGTGCCAGATGTTGACAGAGGCTCACATCCTTGCAAAAGACCTGCTAGTGTTGGAGGGTCTTCGACAGAGGCAAGGGATGGCTGTGGCTCACCGTGTGGACAAGGACACTGGCAGCAGAAGTTCTGGGAATTACTCCTTGGCGTGAGCCCTCCTAGAGTCTCGATATACCATGTTCTTGGACTGGAAGAATCAACATTGTGAAAATGACTCTACTACCCCAAGCAATCTCCAGATTGAATGCAATCCCTGTCAAAGTACCAATGGCATTTTTCACAGAACTAGAACAAAAAGTTTCACAATGTGTATGGAAATAGAAAAGACCCCGAATAGCCAAAACAATCTTGAGAAAGGAAAACAGAGCTGGAGGACTTAGGCTTCCTGACTTCAGACTATAGTACAAAGCTACAGTAATGAAGACAGTATGGTACTGGCACAAAAACAGAAGTATAGATCAATGGAACAGGATAGAATGCCCAGAGATAAACCCACGTACATATGATCACCTTATCTTTGATAAGATAATATACACTGGAGAAGACAACCTCTTCAATAAGTGGTGCTGGGAAAACTGGACAGCTACATGTAAAAGAATGAAGCTACAACACTCCCTAACACCATACACAAAAATAAACTCAAAATGGATTAAAGACCTAAATGTAAGGCCAGAAACTATCAAACTCTTAGAGGAAAACATAGGCAGAACACTTTATGACATAAATCACAGCAAGATCCTTTTTGACCCACCTCCTAGAGGAATGGAAATAAAAACAAAAATAAACAAATGGGACCTAATGAAACTTCAAAGCTTTTGCACAGCAAAGGAAACCATAAACAAGACGAAAAGACAACCCTCAGAATGGGAGAAAATATTTGCCAATGAAGCAGCTGACGAATGATTAATCTCCAAAATATACAAGCAGCTCATCACCTCAATATCAAAAAACAACCCAATCCCAAAATGGGCAGAAGACCTAAATAGACATTTCTCCAAAGAAGATGTACAGCTTGCCAACAAGTACATAAAAGGATGCTCAACATCACTCATCATTAGAGAAATGCAAATCAAAACTACAATGAGGTGTCACCTCAGACCAGTCAGAATGGCCATCATCAAAAAATCTAGAAACAATTAAATGCTGGAGAGGGTGTGGAGAAAGGGGAACACTCTTGCACTGTTGGTGGGAATGTAAATTGATACAGCCACTATGGATAACAGTATGGAGGTTCCTTAAAAAACTACAAATAGAACTACCATATGACCCAGCAATCCTACTACTGTGCACTTACCCTGAGGAAACCATAATTCAAAAAGAGTCATGTAGCACAATATTCATTGCAGCACTATTTACAATAGCCAGGACATGGAAGCAACCTAAGTGTCCATTGACAGATGAATGGATAATGAAGATGTGGCACGTATATACAATGGAATGTTACTCAGCCATAAAAAGAAACAAAATTGAGTTATTTGTAGTGAGGTGAATGAACGTAGAGACTGTCATACAGAGTGAAGTATGTCAGAAAGAGAAAAATTAATACCATATGCTAACTCATATATATGGAATCTAAAATATAAAAGAAACATGGTTCTGAAGAACCTAGGGTCAGGACAGGAATAAAGATGCAGCCTTAGAGAATGGACTTGAGGACACGGGGAGGGGGAAGGGTAAGCTGGGATGAAGTGAGAGAGTGGCATGGACATATATACACCACCAAATGTAAAATAGATAGCTAGTGGGAAGCAGCCGCATAGCACAGGGAGATCACCTTGGTGCTCTGTGTTCACCTAGAGGGGTGGAATAGGGAGAGTGGGAGGGAGACACAAGAGGGAGGGGATATGGGGATATATGTATATGTATAGCTGATTCACCTTGTTATACAGCAGAAACTAACACACCACTGTAAAGCAGTTACACTCCAATAAAGATGTTAAAAAAAATAAAGTTATATATCTTATACACTAACAGTTCTATCTTAATAAAAGATAAATTTAGATTAATAATCTTATTTACAACGTAGGTTTAAAGATCTTCATTATAATCAGAGTTCATTAATTTGGGATCATAATTTAGAAGCTTATTTTGAACTTGAAAAACATGTTGTTATATAGTATTTCTGTAAAATAAAGTTATGATAAAGATAATTGAATATTAGCACTGTACTGTCAGCAGAGCAGGTTCATCCAGCGCATAATAGTAGAAAATAACCACACCCATTCTCAAAAATAAATAGAGAAAAACAAATAGCTGTGAAGAGCCAGTCGTTATAATGATTGTTCTTAGTTTTAGTTTCATTTGCAAAATTTTAAATTTATTGAATATTGATATGCTTGTTTGATTTTTACTGATTAAAATCTTTCGAGTCAGAAATGTTTTACGTTCATGTTAATGAAACATTTTTACTATGTCTACTGGCTGCTTATAAGTTTTGCAAAAGAAAATTAACTGTTCTAGAATTTCTATACCCATGCATCTTTTAGGCCATAGGTTATCCTATGGTGTTGTGTCACTGTCTAGTTCTATGTTACCTTTTAAAATACGTGGTAAGAGTATATGAAAAGGAAAACTGTAATATGAGAAAGGCGTCTCATTTATTTTTTTCTCCCCAGAATCCCTCAGCCTCTGTTTTCCATCTAGTATGTTTACTTAGAACTTCTTGGCGTTCTATGCCAGAGGTGATCTCTGAAATCCTGAGATAGGTAGTTCTTTAAAGATTTGAGTTTTTCGTTTTTGTTTTTTTCCCCTAATAATCAATATGGTCCTGCTATACAAATAGGGTAAGTGTGGTATTCTTATTATGAACATATCATCTTCCTTTCTGTTTTTCCCCATTTTTCTTAAGGTTTTACAAATATATTTATTTACAACATGATTTGAATTTATAGGAGTGTGCTGAAAAACAAGGCCAAATTGAACGAGGCATTAGGGAGAAAAAAGCAGTGGAAGAAGAACTAGAAAAGGTAAAGAGAAAAAGGAAAAAATAACTACCTAAAACCCAACTGCAAGTATTCAGCATTACTGTCTGCTTTCATCATACTATCTACTAGCAACCCCTATATTATAAGTATTCTCCTGGTGAGTGCTTTTATTTGCTTGGAATATTTTCAGAATCTGCATTTAAGTACTGGTATTGCCTGTATACATTTCTTAACAAGAGTGGCCACATTATTTGAACTTTTTACTTAAAGGTATAAATTTTACAAAGTAACTGTATTCCTTGCTTAGACCTCATCCCAATATTAAATTTTATTTTGTCTTCTTTTTAAATTTTCTGCCAACTCTTATTGGGTGTAGGCCATCTATAAATATAAAAAGTATATATAACCAAAAAAATTATAAAATGCTATGATTTTTACCTTTTTAAAAACACAGCGTTTTAATCACAGTTAAGAAAGAATATTTACCCCAGTGACATTTGAGAACGAATATTGCAAGAAGTCTATAGTTTGAAATTTACTTCTTACTTAGATAACTCTTTTTATTTAGCAGTAAATATCCCACTCTTTTAAAATACCTTGGGGAGAAAAAGAGCTAAATTTGATTCAGCAAATCAAATTGTGTTTTAGGTGCTGCATTAGGAACTTTCATAGAGAGGTTAAGTAATTTACCCAATGTTAAAAAAAATAGTAAATGGTAGAGTCAGAGTTTGATTTTCAAAGAAGAGCTGTGTGTTATAAAAAACATGTGTTATATTTGTATTATTGATATAAAAGATTATGACAACATCAGATAATAAAAGAGTAATTTACAAAGGAGAATATAGTATATAATCCCATTTGTGAGGGAAGAAAAAAAGAAATATACATATTATGTTCAGGGTAGGCCATTCATGGTCACCACTCCTACAAGGTTGATCCCTTCTGAGTTTCCCTCTGTTATGGAATAGGGCTAGGTCCCATTTAGATTGGACCTGCCATCAGGGTTTGGGATGAATTTTTTTAATATCACATGGCATAGGTTAAGGAATAGGCTTTATTGGGGAAATGTAAAACCTACGAGACTAAAGGCAACAGGTAAAGAGAAGTCACAGCTTTCTCTTCTCCCACCGTTCCACAGACAAGTATGCTATAGTCGAAATACTGCTGGTCCTGCAGTATAGGTCTGTATTTTAGTAGCAGGACATTGACATTTTGATACTCTGTCTTTTTGTAGAGCAGGAGTGACCAAGCAGTCTTGTCAGTGGGAGAAAACACAGGTTACTTGGCCAAGCATTCTGGATTGGAGGGTACCTGTGTGTAGGGTGTGTCTGAAAATGTGAACTGCCTAGCACCTGGAGACCTTGCAGTTCATGGGATGCTACAGCCTCTCTGTCATAGGTGGAAGCCCAGTCTCACAGGAAGCAGAGCTTGAATACAACCACTTCTGCTAGGGAAGGGGAAACCCCCATTTCAGCTAGATCGTTGTCTGGTTAACCTAGAGATTCCGGACTCATCACTTTCAGATAGTTCTACTCATTGCACCACAGTATGTGTCTGTACTTTTGAATATTGCAATACAGAATTGTCTTAAAAGTGGTCATCAAAGAATCAAAGCAGTTGTCTCCAAGTGGTAAACATTTAGAGTATCTTTTTAATTTCAGCTATTTTATATTTCTTTCTAGCATTTATTAAAACTATTTGAATAGTATAATGAGCCTGAATAATTTCAAAAAATAAGCAATTACTTTATATGTCAGTTTTCAGCATTTTATTTTGTAAATGTGAAACAATCAAAATTAATTATTGATATATTCTAATGTTATAATGGGACAGATGAACACATGATCATGAGTTTTTATTTCTCATCATTTATTTCAGTTTCTAAACTGTATAATTTCTTAAGATAATTTCCTTGTGCAAAGTATTATACATATAAGCCTCTTCTGCAGATTTACCTTGAAGGCAGAATAAATGAAAATGATTACAGAAAACTAGAAGAAATGCACCAAAGATGCCTGGTTGCAGAACGTTCAAAAGATGATCTTCAGCTAAGACTTAAGACAGCAGAAAATAAAATCAAACAACTTGAAATAAAGTAAGTTATTCTTTTGGATTTTCAGAATTCATACAATTTTTGAGATTTTTTAGTTTTTATAGTACTCATAATTATATCTTATGTTGAAAAAAGACGTTTTAGCATCAAATAGAATTTCTTTTCAAGATTATTTTTGAAAACTAATTTCTTCAGGAAGAAAAGATACAGTACTGTACCATTTTATTTTAAGTTTCTTGTTTCTGGCAGTTAAATAGGATGTTCATAAGATCATTTCATACTAACTATGAATACTAACTATGCAGCTATTACAGTAGCTTGCTTATAATTATTGCTTTTATACTCAGTTTAGAGGTATTGAATATTCAGTAATAATCCATCATTTGTATTTATTACATTGCCTATTAAAATGATAAATTTATAATCTGGCCTATCCATTCTGAATATTTCTCTATCTTTTCCTCCCAGAGTATTACTTATTATAGTAAAACTTACTTAAGTTGAATGAAGTTTTGATCTCTGTTACAGAATATGTTTAATAGTTATTTTAAAAGAGGAATGATATCAGCAGTATGGCAGAATAGGAGGTCCCCAGCCCACGTCTCTCCACAGAAACAAATATTTGGCAGGCATCCACAGACAAAAATGCCTTTGTGGGAGCACTGGAATCCAGGTAGGAGGTTGCAAAGCCTTAGTGGAGCCCAAAAATGAGGAGGCAGGCCTGCACACCAGTGGCAGGCCCTCCAACTGTGGTCCCATCTATGAACCCAAAGCAGCCCCATCTTCCTGTGGATTTGGCTCCAGCCCTCCTTGCCCAGTCCCGCACCTAGCCCCTTCCCAAGGAACCCTTATAGGTACTCTCAGTAATATGCCTGCCAACCTCAGACCTGGCTGTGGCCGCCAAAGCATTCCCATTACCCAGCTCCGGTTCCACTCTCCTGCAGCCTGAACATAATGCTGCCCATCCGGGAACCAGCCCAGTAACCTCACGGGAGCACTAATGGACCCATTGGAAGCCACACCTGACTGTGCCCCTGGTAACAAGTCTGCCAGTGACGGACCAGACTGCACACCCAACAAAAGCCACAAGACATGGATCCAGCCCTGTTCTACCACAGTTTGAGGCAGTCTTACATGGCCAGGGATTCACCCAAGGGACCCAGCAGAAGCCACTCTTGTAGATGCCCCCATTACAGGCCTCAGACCTGACTGTGATCCCTGAAACAATCTGTGACACAGCTCTAGTCCCACCCTACCACAGTCCAGAAGCAGTTCTGCCTGCCCATAGGCCAGCCCAGTGAACATGACAGGAGCACCTTAGAATCCTAACAGACACAACCCCTGACTGCACCCCTGGTTACAGGTCTGCCAACCATGGACCTGGCAACAACCACATGACATGGTTTCAGTCCCGCTTAGCTGTGATCCCAGAGGCAGTCCCATCAGTTCTGAGACAAGACAGGAGAAGGTCTTTAGCTGCCAAAACCAGTCTAAAGACTGGAAGAGGAGTCTGCTCCTTCACATGCACAGATAGCAACAAAGAATCAAGCAAACATGACACCACCAAAGAAAACTAATAAGGCTCTAGTAATCAATGCAAAACAAATGGAGATCCATGAACTTCTAGACAAAAAATTAAAAATAATTGTCTTAAGGAGCTTAATGAACACAGATGGTCAACTACATGAAATCAGGAGAACAATACATTAACAAAATGAGACGTTTAACAAAGAGATTGAAACCATAAAAGAACCAATCAGAAATCCTAGAGCTGAAGAATACAGTGATTGAACTGAAAAATTCAACAGAGAGCTTTATCAGCAGACTTGGTCATGCAGAAGAAAAATCGGCAAACTCAAAGACTGGTCATTTGAAATCATGCAGTGAGAAGAAAAGAAAAAAGAATGAAAAAAGAGTGAAGATAACCTACATGATTTATGGGACATCTTGAAGCGAATCAGTATCCACATTATGAAAATCCTGGAAGGAGCAAAGAATGAGAAAGGGGTAGAAAGTTTATTTAAAGAAATAATAACAGAAAACTTCCCAGATCTGGGGAGAGTAATGAATATCCAGATCCATGATGACCAAAGAACAACAAATAGAGTGAACATCAAGAGCTTCATTTGACACATTATAATCAAAATGTCAAAAGTCAAAGAAAACAGAATTTGAAAACAGGAAGAGAAAAGGGACTCATCACATACAAGGGACTCCCTCAACCCCTGCATAAAACTATCAATGGATTTCTCAGAAGAAATCTTGCAGGCCAAGAGAGAGTGGCGTAATATATTCAAAGTGCTGAAGGAAAAAACTAGGAATCAAGAATACTATACTCAGCAAAGCTCTCCATCAGAAACAAAGTAGAGATAAAAACTTTCCCAGAAAAAAAAGAGATCAAAAGGAAGTTCATCACACTAGACTTAACTGTACAAGAAATAATAAAGGGAGTTTTTCAAGTTGAAATGAAAGGACACTAATTAGCAACGTAAAAACAAAGTATAAACCTTTAGTCGTAAAGATTAAGTATATAGTCAAATTCAGAATACTCTAACACTGTAATGGTGGTACATAATCACTTTTAACTCTGGTATAGAAGTTAAAAGATAAATTTTTTGAATAACAGTAGGTACAATAATGTGTCAATGGATATACAGTATAAAAAGATGTAAATTATACATCAGTAACATAAAATGTGAGAGAGCAGAGAAGTAAAATTGTAGAGATTGTTATGTGATTGAAGTTACGTTGTTACCAGGTTAAAATAGACTAACTCTAAGATGTTTCACGTAAGCCTCATGCCAATCACAAAGAAAAGATGTGTAATAGGTACACAAACGATAAGAGAATGAAAGCATAGTACAAAAATCAACAAGAAGACAACAAAATAGTAATAAAGGAACCAAGGAACTACAAAACAAAACAATTAACAATATGGCAATAGTTATGTCCTTACTTATTAATAATGACTTTTAATGTAAGTGGATTAAGTTCTCCAATCAAAATACATAGAGAGGCTCAATGGATTAAAAATCAAGTTCCAGCTATACACTGCCTACCAGGGACTGATTTTAAATATGAGGAAACACATAGACTAACAGTTACAGGATGGCAAAAGATAGTCCATGCAAATGGGTACCCAAAAGATAGCAGGGTGTCTTATATCAGACAAAGTAGACTTTAAGTAAAAAACTGTCACAAGACCAAAGATGGTCATTTTATAATGATAAAAGGGTTAATTTGTCAAGAGAAAATAGCAATCATAACACTATATGCACTCAACATCGGAGCACCTAAGTATAATAAAGCAAATATTAACAACTGAAGGGAGAAATAGAGAGCAAACAATGATACTAAGGAACTTTAATACCTCACTTTCAACAATAGGTAGATCATCCAGACAGAAAATCAATAAGAAAACAGCACATTTGAGCAATGCTAAAGAACAAAAGACCTAACAAGATTCTATACAACAGCAACACAGTACACATTCTTCTCAAGCATGCACAGAACATTCTCCAGAATAGATCATATGATAGGCCACAATGTAAGTCTTAGCAAATTTAAGAAGATTGAAATTATATCAAGTATCTTTTCCAATCACAATGGTATGAAACTGAAATGCAGTAACAGGAGAAAAATTGAAATATTAACAAATAGGTGGAAATTAAATATCACACCAGTGGGTCAAAGAAGAAATCAAACAGGAAATCAATAAATATCTTGAGACAAAAATAGAAACAAAATATACCAAACTTATGGGATGCAGCAAAACCAGTTCTTAAAGGAAAGTTTACAGTGATAAATGCCCTACATTAAGAAAAGAAAGATCTCAAATAAACAACCCAACTTTACATCTTAAGGACCTAGAAAAAGAAGAAAAAACTAAGCCCAAAGTTAGGAGAAGGAAGGAAATGACAAAGATTAGAGCAGAAATAGAGAATTTTTTTTAAAAATAGAAAAGATCAACCAAACTAAGACTCGGTGTTTTAAAAAGATAAACAAAATTGACAACCCTGTAACTAGGCTAAGAAAAAAAGAGAGAAAATTCAATAAATAAAAATCAGAAATAAAAGAGGACACATTACCACTGATACCACACAAATATAAAGACCATAGGAGACTACTATGAACAATGATATGCCAACAAGTAGGACAACCATGAAGAAATGGATAAATTACTAGAAACATACAACCATACGAGAAATAGAAAATCTGAACAGACCAGTTACTCTTAAGGAGACTGAATCAGTAATCAAAAACCTCCTTGGATTTTTGAAACATTCAGAACCAGATGGCTTCACTGATGAATTCTACCAAACATTTAAAGAAGATTTAATGCTGCCAGTCCTTCTTAAGCTCTTTCATAAAATTGAAAAAGAGAGAACATTTCCAAACTCATTTTACGAAGCCAACATTACTCTGATACCAAAGCAAGACAAAGATACATAAGAAAATAAAATTACAGGCTAATATCCCTGATGAACATAAATGCAAAAATCCTAAGAAGAAAAATTCAAGATTGTATTAAAAGGATCATAGTAGGATTAAAACGTAGGATGCAAGGATGCTTTTGACATACACAGATCAATAAATGTGATACAACACCACATTAAAGAATAAGGGATAAAATTTGTATGATCATTTCAGTAGATACAGAAAAAGCATTTCACAAAATATAATTCATAATAAAAACTCTCAACACAAATTAGATGTAGAAGAAATGTTCCTCAACATAGTAAAGGCCCTATATAACAAGCCCACAACTAATGTCATACCCAGTGGTAAAAAGCTGAAAGGTTTTTTTTAAAGATCGTGAAAAAGACAGGAGTGCCCACTCTTGCCACTTCTATTCAATATAGTACCGTATGTCTTAGAGAAATTAGACAAGAAGAAAATACAAAATGTATCTAAATTGGAAGAGAAGTAAAATTGTCTTTGTTTACAGATGACATGATCCCATATATTGAAAACTGGAGACTCAACCACAAAGCCATTAGAACAAATACATGAATTTACTAACAACAAACTATATGAAAAAGAAATTAACAATTCCATTTACAATACCACCAAAAAGAATAAAATGCTTAGAATGAATTTATAACCAAGGAAGTGAAAAACCTGTACACTGAAATCTAAAAAACATTGAGGAAGTAAGTTGACAAAGTCACAAATAAATATAAAGATGTGTTTATAAATTGAACGAAGCAATAATGTTAAAATGTCCATACTACACAAAGCCATCTATAGATTCAATAAAATCCCTATCAGATTTTCAATGGTGTTTTCACAGAAATAGAAAAAAGTCCTGAAATTCATAATGAACCTCAAAAGACTCTGAATAGCCAAAGCAGTCTGGAGCAAGAACAAAAAACTGGATGCATCACACTTCCTAATTTCAAAATATATTAACAAAGCTTTAGTAATCAAACAGTACAATACTGGCATAAAACAGATGTATAGATTATGGCACAGAGTAGAGAGTGCAGAAATAAATACACACATTTGTAGTCAATAGATCTTTGACAGGGGTGCCAAGAACACAAATGGAGAAAGGATAGTCTGTTCAATAAATGGTGCTGGGAAAACTGGATATCCACATGAAGAAGAAAAATTGGACCGTATGTCACACCATGTACAAAAATAAGGTTATAATGGATTAAAGGCTTAAATGTATGTTCTGAAGCTATAAAATTACCAGAAGAAAACATAGGGAAAAAGCTTCTTGACGTTGGTCTTGGCAGTGGTTTTTTTGAATATGACCCCACAAGTACAGGTAACAAAAGCAAAAATATACCAGTGGAATTACATCAAACTAAGAACTTTCTGCATAGCAAAGAAAACAGTCAACAGAGTGAAGAGACAACCTATGACATAGGAAAAATGTTTGCCATTAATACATCTGATATGGAGTTAATATCCAAAATATGTAAGAAACTTAAGAGCAAAGAAAAAAACACATAAATTAGGCAAAAGACCTGAACAGATTTTTCCCAGAAGAAGACTTAGACAGCCAATAGATATATCAAAAGGTACTCATCATCACTTATTATCAGGGAAATGCAAATCAAACCCACAGTGAGGTATTACCTCACACCTGTTAGGATGGCCTTTGTCAAAAAGACAAAAGATAACAAGTGTTGGCAAGAATGTGGAGAAGGGAGAACCCTTCTACACTGTTGGTGAAAATGTAAATTAGTACAGCCACTATGGAAAACAGTATGGAGGTGCCTCAAAACATTAAAAATAGAACTACCATATAAGCCAACAATCCTATTTCTGGGTATAGATCCAAAGGCAACAAAATCATTGTTTCAAAGAGATATCCGCACTCCCATGTTCATTGCAGTCAGTATTATTGACAATAACCAAGATATGGAAACAGCCTAAGTGTCTGTTGACAGAAGAATGGATAAAGGAAAGGTGGTGTGTGTGTGTGTGTATGTGTACATATGGGGATGGATATATATTTTTTTTCTCTAAGAATCTCCTCCTTTCTCTATTTTTTTCTTATAAATAATTTGTTGGAAAACTGGATAGTATTGTAGAGTATTGTTAGTATTGTAGAGTTTCCTCTACCTATATGCATATATGTGGTGTCATTTACCTTATTTCCTGCCCCATGCAGTTCCTAAAAACTAACAACTAAATCAAGAGGCTTGATCTGATTCAGCTTTCACTTTTTTTGTAAGAATGCTTTATAAATGGTAATATTTTGGACTCCTGTTTGGAAGCACATAATGTGTCGTTGTTTTTGATCTCAGCGTCTCTCTGACTTGAGCATTTTTTGAGGATCATTGCCTAGATCCATCATTCCATTAGGAATAAGCCGAGGTTGAGATAGGAAAGAAGGGGCTACAAGTATTATGGGGGTAAAGGACCTTCTATATTCCCTGTGACACCTATTGACCAGGGAATGTTCACAGTATTTGATTATCTGGGATTGAAAAGATGGAAATTTAAAAGATAGGAATAAAAATTAGCAGTATATTGAAACAAGATACATGTCTGGAGGTTGTGTCACTCAATAATCCATTGTTGAGAAAGTTCAAGAAATATAACCTATTTAACCTGTGATAAAACAAGAAGTTTATACAACTAGAAGTTTATAAAAACCATTTCTAAGACATGTAACAGGAAAATATGAATTGGGTCTTATTATAATTCATAATTTATTGTAGTCAGCTAATGTCTTCCTACAGAGTTGATTGATAATGAAAGGAGTTTTGACTATTACCTACTCCACCTTCCTCACCATTAGCTTTAGTTTGTCCCCTTGAAGTCCTCTTTACACAGTGATTCTCAGTGTTAGTAAAAATTTGAAAGAGGTTTCACATTGACTTTCTAGGTGAGTGATAACAGTTCAGCTTATCTGTTCTTAGTTAAGATTGCTTAAATTGAACGTACTTGCCTGGTGTAACGTAACATTGTGAAACCACATAGTTTAAGTCTATAGTGAGGAGAAATGGCTCAGAGCAAAGAAAACAGGTCTACAGTATAACATATAGACAGACTTCTTGACTTCTATTGCATTTCATTAAGTTAAACTTAATGAAATTTTGTTTTTTTTTTTATTCAGTTCCTCGGAAGAGATATCACGTTGCCAAGAAATGATTCAGAAACTTCAAAATGTATTGGAGTCTGAGAGAGAGAACTGTGGATTTGTCAGTGAACAAAGGCTGAAACTTCAGCAGGAAAATGAACAGTTACAGAAACAGACTGAGGATTTAAGAAAGATTGCTCTCGAGGCTCAAAAAAAAGCCAAATTAAAGGTGTTTTCAGAACTAGTTAGAATTAAATGTGTACTTGTGAAAATCAAAATATAGAGAATATTTACAGAGACCTAGTAGAACATTTTTAAGGTCTTTTTTTTTTTTTTTACCTTCTCATCAGATAGCACTAAATCATAATGCAGAGTGTTAGCCAGTCTTTTCTTTATTGTAGAACTTGGCAAGCATACTTGAAAATGATTGCTTTCACTATTCACACACAAAAAAGTTCTTTTCCAACCATGAAATGCACTGATATTCCTGCCAAAGCAATTTAAGCAGTGCTAGCAAAACTATAGATTAGATAACTTCACGGACTGCCGTCCTGTCTTTTCCCTCCATAATAGCCTCTCGAAAATAGAACTCTTAAAACTAGCTGTATAGCGGATGGTACGTCAGTATGCTCTGAGAACCCCTCATAGGTAGTCTAAAAATTCCATGACAGGAAGAAAGCAAGGGACGAAAATCTCCTCTGGAAGAAAATTCCCTTTTATTTTCTCTCTCCTTCCCCCCTTCTTTACTCTAATGCTTACATGGTTTGGCAATAGGAACATGATAACCTGTTTGAGGGAGTTTCAAGCACAGGTATCACCATCAACATGTTGCTTGCCTTTCCCCATTCCACGTGACTTTTGTAAAAAGTGGCATTAACTCTTTATGATAAAGCTCTATATTTTCCAGTTTTGTAGTAAGGATATGGGGTAGTAACATTAATGTTTCACTTTTTTCTTGTTATTATGAGCTCTCATAAGAACTCACATTCCAACCTAATTCATATCAGTGTATATTTATTGAATGCCTCCTTTTGCAAGTATCAAACACTGTGATTATTTATAAAAGCTTGAACTCTGAAAGAGACCCTTACATATGCAAAGAAGCTTGTGCTTTGTGCTTTAGACTATGAGAAATCTTTGAAAAACAAAGGGGCAAAGTCATACTACCAGACATCAAGACTTGATATAAAGGTATAGTGATTAAGATAGTGTGTAATCTATATAAGAATAATCGACCTGATCAATGGAACAAAATAAAGTCCAGGAACAAACCCACTTTTCATAATCACCTCATTTATAACAAAGGCACCACGGAAGTTCAATAGGGAAAGAATTATCTTTATGACAGATAATGCTAGATCTTTACAGTAAATCATGCTACAATAATAATAGATCAGCTGGGTCCATATTTTAAAAATAAACCTTGACCCCTATATCACACCATACATTTAAATTAATTTGAGCTGTCTTGTAGACCTAAATGTGAAATATTAAATGATGGAACTTAAGGAGAAAATCTTCATGACCTTAAGAAAGAATTTCTTAAACAACACAAAGAGAACTGATTATAATGAAAAGATAGATGAATTGGATTTCATTAAAATTAAGATTTTTAAGTCATCCAAAAGAGACACCATTGAGAGAGTGAAAAGTGGAAGAAAGAATTTATAATACATACAACCAAAAAAAAAAAAGGATTCATTTCTAGAATATAAAAACTTTCACCAATTAATAAGGAAATAATTAATAAGGAAAAAACGTTTAACAATCAGGAGAAAACAGACACCCCATTTCCAAAAATGGCAAAAGAATTAAATAGACGCTTTATAAAAGAGAATATATGAAAAAATGTTCAACTTCATTATCTGTCAGGGAAATATAATTAAACCTATAATGAGGTACTACTGCATAGCTACCAGAATGGCTAAAATTTTAAAACTGACAATATCAAGTCTTGACAAAGTTGTAAAACAGCTGGTAGTTTCATGTTATTTTGGGGAGTGTAAATTGGTACAACCACCATTTGGCAGTATCTTTTAAAGCTGGACATACATGCATACTATGCCAAATAATAATAATACTGGCTACATACCCAACAGGTATGAGTGCTTGTGTTCATCAAAACGTGTGTATAAGAATATCCATAGAAGATTTAATCATATCAAAACACTGAAAATAACTCAAATGTCCATCAACATGAGATGATATAAATAAACTGTGGTATGTTCACGTATGGGAATAGAAGAAAAAAATGAACTATGTCTATAAGCAATGGTGGGTGAGTCTCACAGACATAATGTTGGACAAAGAAGCCAGACATAAAAAAGCTTATAGTCTATTAATTTCATTATATGAAAGTGAAGAATGGGCATAATTACCTATAAGGATGGGATCAGAATAATGGTTACATTGTAGGTGGGTGAATATTGATGAGAAGGGCATGTGAGAGAGCCTCCTGTGGTACCTAAATCTGGGTTGTGACTCTGGTATGTCAGTATACATGTAAAAGTTGGTTGTATCCTTAAGATTCATGTACTTCATTGTAAGAGAGAGAGAAATAAATCTTGGCAGAGAAAAATGGGTAGGATTATAGATAGAACAGGAGTGGCTATGGGTTTGATGATTATAGAAGCTGGTGATAAGCATATAGAGATTCATTGTAATAGTCTTTCTATTTTGTGTATGCTTGAAAGTTTCCACACTGAAACATTTACATAATAAAAAAAAGTCAATGTACTTCAGTGAAAAAATGTTAAATCTTCATCTTATGTTTTAAATTTCATATGGATTAATAACTAAAAACTATTAATGATGAATTTCCCCACTTGATACTGCACCTGTTCTATCTTTAACCATTCAGGATAGTAACTGATGTTTCTTGGAAAACAAAAAGATGACAGAAAGCTTATCTACCAAAAATGCTCCCTTTGTGCCAAGTCTGCATCTAGCTTAAGAGAAGCATCATTGGTAAATAAGGGACAAAAGTTCTGAACCAGCTAGATAGCTGTAATTCTATTTTATGGAGGAGGGCTGTCAGATAAATTTCTCCTTTGTAGCCGATTCCTTCTTTGACAATATAGGAATCTAGTGCTACACTTTGCAGCTTTTCTCCTCCTTGAAAAAGAGTGTGATCTTTCATAGATAAACTGAAAGGAGCCAAAAAGATCAAGACAGTTGGATGTTGAGAGGTCGGTTGGCTGAGAACCTTAACAACTTATTATATGAAGTTTTCATTTGATCTTAAAGCCACTGCTGTCCTTTCCGCCCCAGCTTTCTCTTTTCCTAACTCCTCCTCCCTTCTTTCTGAAAAGGATCTCCATATCTCTGTGGTATGAATACCCCTCATAAAAATATAAAATTAGGAAATGGATAGTTTTTAGCAATCTTGTCTACTTTTGAGTAGTTTTCTGCAGAGGAAGGACACAAAAGAAGAAGGGAAGGAGACCATAAATCCTTTTTCCCAACCCAACATTCTGAATTGAATCATTAGTAGGACTTTTGTTGTTACAGAAGACATGGTTGTTTTGGTCCTTATCCTTCCAACATTAGCGTAGACCTGTCCAGTTTAACAATCAGAATTGCATCAGCTGAAGGATCTGGGGTTTGTTTGAAGACTAAATTTTGATACCAGAAAGCTATCATTTATTCAGTCTACAGATATGTTTTGACATCCTTACTATGATTCAGGTGCTGAAAATGTAATAGTAAACAAAAAACACATGGTCCCCATCCTTAAAAACTTATTTGCGTGGAGGTGGGAAAACTAAATGTATCTTTGCAAACTAATAAATGCCCTTTAGGAAAAGCGTAGGGCACTATGAGAGCTTTTTCTAGATAGATGGTAAGAGAATTTCCCTGTAGGATCAATAATTGAGCTGAATTCTAAAAGCTGACTAGAGATAACTAAGATAAGCAGGAGGGGAAAGATTATTCCAGGGAAAGGGAACAACATGTGAAAAGACCCAAGAATGAGAAGGCATTGTGGCATAAACAAAGAAAGAGAAGGGAATAGTAGCATAATACAAGCTTGTAGAATTAGAGACAGGTTATCATGAAGGACGGTAGAAAAAAGCTTGTCAAACTGCAAATAGATTTTCCAATTGGAAATGGGGAGTTAAGTAGGCAGGAAGAGTGCTAAAGCTATATAGATGCATAGATCAGTTTTTAATACATGTGTGAGAGAGACAGAGACAGAATTAAATACTTCCACTTAAGATGTCAGAACCATGGCTTCTCCAGAGAAAGTGGAGATTGAGGCAGGGAAGGATATTCAATTCTAAATTTGTAGAATTCAGTAATTCAAAAATTGTTTAAATCGAGCAGAGTCACGGAGCTTCAGGAGGCTTGCACAGCAGTAATATAATACACAATTAATAAATCCAAAGTTGTTTTTTCCAGTATTTTTTTTATTTTTTATTTTATTTATTTTTTCCAGTGTTTATAAAGTCAAATTTCTACTTGTGTACCATTTGAGAAAGCAAATTTAAGAGTTTTAGGAAGTTGTTCCATTTAGCAGGGGTAGTGAGGACAGGATGTTTGCAGTTTTCCCCCATGAGCCATGGGTTTAGCTATTGTTGAGTTTTCTTTGGTGTTTTTGAATTGGTAAAATCGAGTTCCTTATTCATTCTTTTTTGAGTTTAAAAGCAGCCATATTTAATCAATCACTAGAAGTCATTCCAGCTGTCACCATTTTTAAATCACATTAGAATATCACAAGATAGATATTCTTTATAATATTTCTTTAGTGTAGCAAGATAAAGATGGCCTGAGAGTGCACCAAAGAAATTGTTCTTGTAACTATTTAACTATTTCCTCAATTGCCTGAAGTATGGTAATAGGTAGTTTCATTCTAGCTGCATACAAAAGCAGACAGTTCACTACATACACTGGGTACTTTAGGACATTAGGGTTAATTCTCTCCCTGAACCCAGCTGAGAAAGCTTTTAGGGTATCCAAAGAGTATTTATTTGTATGTTCATTCTGCATTAAGGTATTTTTACTATAATGACATAAATAACCTAGAAATAGCTGAAGACATTTCCATATGAGTTTCTGAAAATCACTGTAGTCTTTTCCTGAAAAACAAAATACATTGTTCATTTATACTGTAACTGAAGTGGTAAAGGAATTCCTGCCCTTTGAAAGACAATCTGAACTTTAGTATGTAAATCAAAAGTGACTTAAGGAGCTTCTAAGATGAGCTTCTCATGAGCACATCAGAGTGCTGGGAGGATGGCATACTTGGAGAGGGCGTGGAAGCTCCGCACTCCCCCTACATCCATACCTTGCTCAGTGTGTCTCTTCTATTTGACTGTGCGGAAGTTGTATCCTTTATAATAAACCAATGAACACTTCTTGTGTTTTAAAAACATAAATGGCTTCCGTTTAAACCCAACTCTCAGTTGCTGAGAGCATGAGTATTTTCTATGGATTTTGGCAAGAAAAGTAAAAGTAGATGATGAGAGCAGCTTTATTTCAGATAGTATACTTTTTTCCTACTGGCATTTAAGGTGTTGGGGAAAGTGGTGAAAAATTTGTAGTCCATCATAATTCTAGTTTCATTAAATTTATGTTATAAAATAGCATAAGTCTTCATCTGTGATGGAGACAAATTATAAACTTAATTTTTATATAGGTTTCTCATCCAAATATTTCTATGCCGCAAACACAAAAAAATGATTCCTTTTGTATATATCATTGATCAGTATATCTCCTAGAAAAACAGACTAGAAAAAATACTGTGTTCATTTTATTCCTTAGATCAGTACGATGGAGCATGAATTTTCAATAAAGGAACATGGGTTTGAAGTTCAGTTAAGAGAGATGGAAGACAGTAATCGAAATTCCACGGTTGAACTGAGGCATCTCTTAGCAACTCAGCAGAAGGCAGCCTGTAGGTGGAAAGAAGAAATGAAGAAACTCACTGAGAGTGCGGAAATTAGAATCAGTAGTCTAAAGTAAGTCCACTATTAATTGTTTGATACATTTTACAGAAGAAATTATTTAACTTTTAGTTTAATGTTCTTGCCATAATCTTTTTTGTAAAAATGTATAAATCTGGGCCTTGTACTTACATATTTTATTCAGCAAATATTTATTAAACTACTATGAAAAATATTAAGCATTATAAACCAAACTAATACTGTTTGTTTTATAAATTTTATGCATACTTCAGAAAATACAATGATTTTTGTTGGACATAGCAGTTTAGAATCTTAATACTATTTGCATATAGATATAGCATAGTAATGTTCTGTAGTTGCAACAAAATCTATTTGGCCTACAAAGCCTAAAATATTTGTCTCTGGCCCTTTAAGAATTTGCTGACCCATGCAGAAAGAACTTGAACATTTATGACGAATGAAATGGGAAGCTATGAAGAGCTTTTAGCAAAATGATACAATCAGGCTTAACTGTTCAACAGGTCATTTTGACTGCTGTGTGATGAATAGACTGGAGAGGGTCAAGGGTAGAAGAAGAGAGAAGGCAAACCAGTACTGTAATAATCCAAGTAAAAAATGATGGTAACTTAGATTAAGTTTTGAAGGACTGAAAATCATTTTTTTAAAAAGCTTGCTTTGGGCCGTGTTAAGTATGAGCCACGTAAAAGGCATTTAAGTCAGAATATCAACTTGTTAGTTGGATACATAAGTTTGGAGTTCAGGAAAAATATTGCAACAGGAGCAGTATATTTGGAAATCACTAACATACACATGATTTTTAAAGTCATGGAATGAGAAGGTATAGAAACGAAGTCTGGATAGGGAAATTAAGCTATCCAAGGACTAACTTCTGAAAATTAGTTTGCAGAGATGAAAATTCCACTGAGACTGAGAAAAAATATTGAGACAAACAAGAATCAAGACAGAATGGTTAAAAATAAAAATTCAAAAAGAGTAAGCGATAAAAACAGGTGATGTTTACATTTTACAGATAAACTGAGGCTGAGGGAGGTTAAGGAACTTGTTCAAGGTCACATAGCTAACGAAGTGACAGATCCTGGTTTCAAATTTAGGCAGCTCATGTGAAGACAACATAGTCCTAACCATTAAGGTTTGTGGGGGGTTTTTGCATTTTATTATTTTTTTAATTGAAGAATATTTGCTGTACAATATTATATGTTACAGGTATACAATATAGTGATTCACAATATTTAAAGGTTTTATTTAATTTATATAATAGTTATTATAAAATATTAGCTATTTTCCCTGTGTTGTACAATATATCCTTTTGCTTATTTTATACCTAATAGTTTGCAACTCTTAATCCACTACGCCTATACTGACCCTCCCCCCTTCCCTCTCCCCACTGGTTACCACTAGTTTGTTTTCTATATCTGTGAGCCTGCTTCTTTTTTGTTATATTCACTAGTTTCTTTTTTATGGCTGAGTAGTATTCCATTGTGTATATACTCCACATCTTTTTTTATCCATTCATCTATTGATAGACACTTAGGTTGCTTCCATGTCTTAGCAATTGTAAATAATGCTGCTATGAACGTTGGAGTGCATGTATCTTTTCGAATTAGTGGTGCAGTTTTTTATCGTATATGTACCCAAGGGTGGAATTGCCAGGTCCCATGGTAGTTCTATTTTTAGCTTTTGAGAAACCTCCATACTGTTTTCCACAGTGGGTGCACCAATTTACATTCCCACCAGCAATGTATGAGGGTTCCCTTTTCTCCACATCCTTGCCACCATTTGTTATTTGTGTTGTTTTTGATAGTAGCCATTCTGACATGTATGAGGTGATATTTCATTGTAGTTTTTAGCTGCATTTCCCTGATGATTAGTGATGTTGAACATCTTTTCATGTGCCTGTTGGCAATCTGCATTTCCTCTTTGGAAAACTGTCAGGTAAGGCTGTATCACTATAAACTTCCCTCTTAGACCTTGTTTTGCTGTGTTCCATAAGTTTTGGATTGTTGTGTTTTCATTTTCATTTGTCTCTTTTTTATTTCCTCTCTGATTTCTTCAATGATCCATTGCTTGTTTAATAGCATATTGTTTAGCCTGCACATGTTTGTGTTTTTTACAGTTTTTTCCTTGTAGTTAGTTGATTTCTAGTCTCGTAGCTTTGTGGTCAGAAAAGATGCTTGATATGATTTCAATTTTCTTAAATTTATCAAGGCTTGTTTTCTGGTCTAGCATGTGATCTATCCTGGAGAATGTTCCATTTGCATTTGAAAAGAATGTATTTTGCTGCTTTCAGGTGGAATACTCTATATATATCAATTAAGTTCATTTGGTCTGATGTGTCTTTTAAGGCAAGGATTTCCTTATTGATTTTATGTGTGGATGATCTGTCCATTGATGTAAGTGGTGTATCAAAGTCCCCCACTATTTTGTATTACTGTCAATTTCTCCTTTTATGTTCATTGATATTTGCCTTATGTATTTAGGTGCTCCTATGTTGGGTACATATATATTTACAGTTGTTGTATCTTTTTCTTGATTTTATCCTTTGATCATTATGTATTGTCCTTCTTTGTCTCTTCCAACAGTCTTTATTTTAAAGCCTATTTTATCTGATATAAGTATTGCTACTCTGGGTTTCTTTTGATTTCCATTTGCATGGAATACCTTTTTCCATCCCCTCACTTTCAGTTTGTGCGTGTCTCTAGATCTGAAGTGAGTCTCTTGTAGGCAGCATATATACGGGTCTTTTTTTGTATCCCGTCAGCCACTGTGTGTCTTTTGGTTGGAACATTTAGTCCATTCACATTTAAGGTGATTATTGATATGTATGTTCTTATTGCCATTTTGTTCATTGTTTGGGGCTTACTTTTGTAGGCCTTTTCTTTCCCTTTCTTCTTTTGTTCTCTTGTGACTTTATTACTATCTTTAGTCTTATGTTTGGATTCCTTTTTCTTTTTTGTGTATATATCTGTTACAGATTTTTGTTTTGCAGTTACCATGAGGTTTTTGTAAAGCAGTATAGGTACTGCTTCATATATAAAGCAGTTTTACATTGCCAATCTCTTAATTTCAAATGCATTTTAAAACCCTGCGTTTGTACTGTCTTCCCTTCATGATTACTATTTTTGATGTCATATTTTACATCTAATTTTTTTGAGTATCTCTTAACTACTTATTGTGGATATAGATAATTTTACGACTTTTGTCTTTTAACCTTCCTACTGGCTTTGTGTGTGGATGATTTCCTAACCTTTACTGTATGTTTGCCTTTACTGGTGAGTTTTCCATTCAGTAATTTTCTTGTTTCTAGCTGTGGCCTTTTCTTTTTCTCCTAGAGAAGTTCCTTTAACATTTATTGGAAAGCTGGTTTGGTGGTGCTGAAGTTTATCTTTTGTTTGTCTTTAAAGCTTTTGATTTCTCTGTCAATCTGAAGGTGAGCCTTGTTGGGTATTCTTGGTTTGTAGGCTTTTTCCTTTCATCACTTTAAATATATAGTGCCACGCCCTACTCACCTGCAGAGTTTCTGCTGAAAAGTCAGCTGATAGCCTTATGGGCATTCCCTTGTATGTTATTTGTTTCTTTTCCCTTGCTGCTTTTAATATTCTCTCTTTATCTTTAATTCTTGTCTTTTTTTTTTTTTTTTTTTTTTGCATTATGTGGGCCTCTCACTGTTGTGGCCTCTCCCGTTGCGGAGCACAGGCTCCGGACGCACAGGCTCAGCAGCCATGGCTCACGGGCCCAGCCGCTCTGCGGCACGTGGGATCCTCCCAGACCGGGGCACGAACCCACGTCCCCTGCATCGGCAGGCGGACTCTCAAGCACTGCGCCACCAGGGAAGCCCAAATTCTTGTCATTTTAATTACAGTGTTCTTGGTATGTTCCTTTTTGGGACTCTCTGCACTTCCTGGACTTGGGGGACTGTTTCCTTTCCCAGGTTAGGGAAATTTTCATCTGTTATGACTTCTGATATTTTCTCAGGCCTTTTCTCTCACTATTCTTCTTCTTGGGACCCCTGAAATGCTAATATTACTGTGCTTAACGTTGTCCCAGAGGTCTCTTAAACTGTCCTCATTTGTTTTCATTCTTTTTTCCTTTTCTGTTCAGTGGCAGTGATTTCCACTACTCTGTCTTCTAGCTCACTGATCTGTTGCTCTTCATCGTTTAGTCTCCTGTTGATTCTTTATAGTGTATTTTTCATTTCAGTTGTTGTAGTCTTCATCTCTGGTTGTTTGTTCCTCATATTTTCTAACTCTTTGTTACAAACTACTAACTTCTTGCTCTGTGCATCCATTTTTCTCCCAAGTTCTTTGATCATCTTTATGATCATTACTTTGAACTCTTTCTCGGGTAAATTGCCTACCTCCACTTTACTTATTTCTTCTTCCAGGATTTTATCTCTTCCTTCGTCTGCAACATATTCCTCTGTTGCTATTCATATTATTCGTACTTTTATGTATGTGGTAGGTTAGTTATGCTTCTCAATCTTGGAGAAGTGGCCTTTTGTAGGAAATGTCCTATGTGTCCCAGCAGCATACTCCCCTCTTGTCGCCCAAGCTATACATTCTATGGGTTCCCCCTAAGAGGTCTGTGTGTGTCCTTGTGTTGTGGCAGGCTGACCATGTGGGCAGTCTGGTAGGCTTGTTGTCCCCTAGCCTGGTTGGTTGCCAGGCCCTACCTCGTGCAGATGCTGCTGGCTACTGGTTAGTGAGACCTGGTCACGAAGCAGCTCACTGCAGAACCCTAGCGGGCTCTGGGCTAGTGCTGGCTCGCTGGTGGGCAGAGTCAGTGTCTAGAAGACTCCAGGCTGTTGCTTGCCCACTGGTTGGTGATGCCAGGTCCTGGGGTTAATGCTGTACCAGTGGCAGGCAGAGCCAGGTCCTGGAGTCTGGCTGCAGGGCCGAAGGATCCCAGAGTTGGTGTCATATCGCTGGTGAGCAGGGGCTGGTTCCTGACATAGTTGGTTATGGGGGATTGTGGTGTTCCGAAGCTTGCCTTGGCCTGCTGTGCATGGGCTGGGTGTGAAGGCTACAGGATCATAGTTTTCTTGCATCTGGTGTCTACCCGCTCTGGGTGATGCTGGTTTAGAGGCTTGTGCAGACTTCCTGGAGGGCAGGGCCAGTGCCTGCTCAGTGGTGGGTGGAGCTGGGTCTTGGTCCTTTGGTGGGCAGAGCCATGTCTAGGCGCAACTGTGGCCTCAGGAAGTCTTTAGGCAGCCTGTCTGCTGATGGATGGGCTGTGTCTCCACCCAGTTAGTTGTTTGGCCTGAGGCGTCCCAACACTGGTGCCTGCGGGCTGTTTGGTGGTACCAGGTCTTGGCACTAATGAGCTAGAGGGAGGATCTCGAGACGGCAGCCACAAGCATCAGTGTCCACACAGTATATAGCTTCTACATATGGCTGCCACCAGTGTCTATGTCCCCAGGATGAGTCACAGCCATCCGTACCTCTCCAGGAGACGAACAGGTAAGTCTGGCCCAGGCTTCTATCAAAGTACTGCTTTTGCCCTGGGTCCTGGTGCACATAAGATTTTGTGTGTGCCCTTTAAGAATGAAGTTTCTAATGAACCTTTCAGTTTGGCACTCTGTGGTTGTCTTGTTAATTATGGTAAGAACAGTTTTGGTGGAATGCTGGAATGAAAATGTAGTTAGAATAAATTTAAGAGAAAAGAAAAAGTTTTGCTTCCATTTAATGGTGAAGTAGGAAATTTGGACCTGCCCTCTACCACGACTAAAAAAGTTACATGAATTATAGAAAGCATCTACCAAGAGTATTAAATAACTAACAAAAAAATTATTACCAGTTTGACTTTATCCCAGGAATGCAAAACTATTAAAGTATTAGAAAATAAATTGATGTTATTTACCACATTAACTTATTAATTAATTAAAAGAGAAAAATCATAAGTTCTTCTCAATAGATACAGAAAAAGTATTTGAGAAAATTTAATATCTCTCCATTTATGATTTTCAATATATCTCTTAGCAAACTAGGAATAGAATTTCCTTAATTTTATGAAGGCATCTATTCTAAACATTATTCCTAACAGCAAAATAAAATAAAGTGTTAATAACTTTCCTTTGAAGATTGGGAAGATGACAAAGCAGACCACTGTTACCACTTCTGTTAGTATTTGTACCAGAAGTCCTAATCAGTGCACTATGGCAAGAAAAAAAAATAAAAGGTAAGGAAAGGAAGGAAGTAAACAGTCGTTCTTCACAGACAGCATAACTGTGTATTTAGAAAATCTAAAATAATTCATAGACAGAGTGTTAGGTGAACATACAAAAATCAATTGTGTTTCTACATACATAGCAGCAACAAACATTTCAAAATAAAACTTTAAAAATAGTAAAATTTACAATGCATCAAAATATATCAAATACCCACGAATAAATTTAACAAATGAGGTATAAGACTTGTACATGAAAACTATGATATTAAAAGTAATTTTAAAAAAACTTTTTTGAATTTTAAAAAATAAAATAAAACTAATTAAAGAAGACCTAAGTAAGTAGAGATCATGTTAATTGATCAGAATACTCAGCATTATAAATTTGTTAACACTCCCCACCCTGACTATATGTAGAGTCAGTGTAACCCCAGTCAAAATACTAGCACATGGAGGAGTATCCAAAACATATTAAGTGAAAAAAAAAAAGTAGTATATAGTGTGTATAGTATTCTACCATTGGCAGGGAGGGCATTTGAGTGTGTGTGTGTACATATATATACAAACATGCTATATATACACTGCGTTCAGACAGACAGACTCACACATACACGCACATTCTGCTTTTTTAAAAAAGAGAACACAAAAAATAATTTAAATGGTTTTCCATGAGGGGAGAGAAGAGGATAAGGATGAAGACTAGACTTCTTTAAATGAACCTTGTTTTATAGATTTGTAGGCTTGACTTTGAAACTATATAAATGTTTATGTAATGTTTTTTGTTTTTTATTTGTTTTTGGCTGCATTGGGTCTTCGTTGCTGTGCGCGGGCTTTCTCTAGTTGTGGCGAGTTGGGGCTGCTCTTTGTTGCAGCGCGTGGGCTTCTCATTGCCGTGGCTTCTCTTGTTGCGGAGCACAGGCTCTAGGTGCGCGGACTTCAGTAGTTGCAGCATGCGGGCTCTAGGGCGCGTGGGCTTCAGTACTTATGGCGTGTGGGCTCAGTAGTTGTGGCTCGTGGGCTCTAGAGCGCAGGCTCAGTAGTTGAGGTGCACAGGCTTAGTTGCTCCATGATATGTGGGATCTTCCCGGACCAGGGATAGAACTCATGTCCCCTGCATTGGCAGGCAGATTCTTAACCACTGCGGCACCAGGGAAGTCCCTATATAATTATTTTTAATTAAATCAAATTTTAAAAACAATACCTAAAAATTGAAAGTAAAATTAAATAAATCAACAATTCTGTAGGAAGTTGATGGCTTAACTACGCAGGTGAGTTATTTCATGTGACATTTAACAGTAATTAGACTGTATACCCTAGTGAGATTAATCCTAAGGGTAAAAGGAAATGCAAAAAATATATAAAGTGTGTTTAGTAGTCTTTGTTAGCAATAACATTGGTATTATTACTGTGAAACTTATAATTATAGGATAAAGCAAATGAGTAATTATATAAATGTCTTTAAGAACCAAGATTTTCATCATAAGGAGAAAAAACTCAAAGAAATTAAATAAAACTTATAATTCTAAATTGAAATTGGAAATATTAGTATATGAACTTATGCTGTGTTTTACTCTTTAAAATATATATTTCCTAGCTTTGTCCACTAAAAGGACCTAGATACAGTGACCAGTATTCAGATACAATGAGGTATCCTAAAAGAAACCAGGACTCCTTAGATGAATGACTGATAACAGATCGGGGATAGGAAAGTACAAGATGAGCCTGGAAAACACCCTGTGGTAGCAGAAGGCTAAGAAGGTATCAAGATTAAAAGGACCCAGGAGCCAACTTGAGGAAACTCCCACTGACCCATGTGGTGACAGTTTGAGCATCAAAAAGAATATCTGCAGTAAATTGCAACATACCAAGTATATTAAAAGTCTGTGACTTCAGAATGATATTACATAAAGAAAAAATTCTTTGGTTACCTTTGGAAGACGTTATAGAAACAACTCTTTCCGAAAAGAACATAAACCAAAAAATCCAGCATTTATTCTACTCTTCCTGTACTCACTATACTTCACCAAATGCTGCTTGGACTTTCCTATCATAATAGCCCTTACTTCACTGGTTAGGGAACCAACGTAGAGATTTTGCCAGTTAATTGCTCAATATGTCTCTTCCAGTTATGCATCTCAGAACCAGGGAGATAACCACAGGGTAGGATTATGGAGACCCTGGGTCCACTGTGAGACAACTCAAGCCAAAACTCCTTTGGTGACCTGACCTACATTAACCTCTCTGGTTGGTGGACCACAGTGGTATTTGGGGTCTCCAGGAATTTGTCATTTCAGCAAGTGTCCAGTAATCCTGAAAGTGTCTGAATTTCCCCTTCCCCATTGCATGGTTACCCTGCCTGCTCTTCACAGGTCCTTCTTAGGGGAAGGCCAGGAGGAAGTATATATGGATTTATAAAAGGTTCAAAGGAACCTACAGCTCCTTCCTTCATTCAAGAGCTCTGAGTCTGTGAACTGATTCAAGTTTGAGAATTGGTTAAAGGGTCATGACACTGTCTTACAATGATTCAAGACTGCTATTCACAAGACCTAGAGCTTCTCTATTTCTGCAAATCAAATAAGACTTTAGTAGACTGCCCATCTATTTCAGTTCTAGGGTGACAGTGATAAAATTATCAAGCCCCAAAGATCTCTGTAAATCAGACTCTACTGATTACTACTTCAACTCTACTGCCATTCCAGTAATGATGACTGCATTTTCTTTGGAGATTTAATGTCAGTACATCACCCTTGCTGTTGAGACTTGTATCATTTTCTTTCACTTCAGGAAGCCCAGTTCCATGGTAGCAATTCCCACTGTCATTTCAGTCCAACAGAGAATAACCACTACAGAGCTCTTCAGGGATACTGGGGCAACTGTTGTGACTATATTTCTCATAGTCTTGGTGAAGGAAATGTCCTATGGACCCTCCTGGGGGACATAGTTGAAAGATGGATGAATTGGTTTTAACATTTAAAAAGCCTACCCTAGCTTTCCAGTCTCCCTAACTTTTGATAACTTCCTCGACACCAGTGATTCTCAAGTGGGGATGATTTTTGTCCTCCTCCCCTCCCCGGAGCATTTGTCTTGAAAATATCCAGACACATTCAGGGATGCTATTGGCATCTAGTGTATAGGGGACAGGGATGCTGTTAAACATCGTGCAATGCTCAGGACAGCGCTGCACAGCAAAGAATTTTCCAGCCAATGGTGTCAGTAGTGCCAAGGTTGAGAAACCCTGCTCTACTGTATAACAAGGAGCTTCTTACATTTCAGTGTTCAGTATAGGTCACCTTTGAATCCAGATTTTGTTCAACCGACCAAGCAAACCAAAATACTCAAGCTAGTTCACTGGCTCTAGAATATCTGCTTTGTGAGCCCATATTGGTAAATGTGGCTTAATCCAATGTTTTATTCTTTCTGCTGTAATCGAACACCCTTAGGGTCTATTCTCACACATACTCTCTATGTATAAAATTGGCAGAATCATAATTATTTTAGTGCATTCTGCCTCCTCACAGGTCTTGTTTTGTACCTCATTTCCTAGAGCTTATTAGACTTCAGTCTGGCTACAGATATAGAAGCAATGGATGATGGTAAGGTAAATCGTGAAGGGAGTCACCTATTCCTTGCAAGGCAACCCTCTCAGGTGAGGCCACGTTTCAGGCAAAGGAGACTTACCTTTCCAAACGGAGTAGAAGGACTGCTTCTACTGGCAAAGGAGGCATTGCAGAATTTAAGGGTTCAAGGCTCCAGCTTCATTGGAGTCTGTCTGTTCACATGTCCCCATTTCAATTTGTAGGGGTGAAAAGACCCTGCAAGGTTGGGAATTCAGGCTGTGGTGTAGTTCAGCCATCCATGGAATTAGACTTTGGATTTGCTTATCAGAAAACTCAGCCTTGCAGCCAGTGGAGATAAGGGTTTCTTTTAGGGTAGTCATGGTAGATTTCAGGCCCCTAATCTAGACTTTGAGCTCATAATTGAAAACTCTGACCTCTTTATTTTTATTTTCAAAGTTCTCCATTGTACCTAAAAGCTGCATTATACTCTTCATTCACTAAACTATTCTATGTCATTAATTATTTGGTCACTCAAAACCATATGTTGTACAGGCACTCGATTATATAGGTAATAATTTAAGTAACTCTTTTACCTTTGCATACCATGGATTACCAGTGTCCCCTTTATACCACTGGCCTTTAAATTTAATCAAAGCATAGAACCAATTTTAGATAACTCACGACCAGTTAGAGTACCCATTCATAAGGTTATATTCCTCTGGAACTTCTTCTGGTACCAGTTCCTCTATGTATCAGGTTTTATTCAGGGAAACAGAGCTACTCCGGGTGATATAGAATATGGGATTTATTTTGGAAATTAGGCCTTACACAGTGGCACTGGTAGAGAAACCAATGCAATGTCGTTGTGTCTGCATCTCATGCTAAGCCTGAAGTCACTGTATGTCAGCTAAATGAGCGGTTGTGAAGGAAACCCAGATGTAGATGAGAGCACTCACAAGGACAAACAAGAACCCTATTTTCACCTGTCTTTCACCACATCTACCTCCAACCACTTTCATGGATGATCTGCAGGAGAAGCTGTTGCCCTTCACCATGGATCTGTATATGACCCAAGAGGCCAAAAGAGGACATCTGCCAAGAGGCAGAAGATGGAATTGCTGTGGGTTCTGGTGGTGCCCCACACCGACATAGTGACCTAACATACCAGCAACTGTGCATGAGTTGCCACAGTGCCAGGTGCCCGCCAGCTTCACAGCCTACTGCACAAATTTCTCTTATGGTCAACACCAGCCTAGGACCAGGCAGGGAAAGGAATCCTGGAAAAACATAATTCCAGCTTAACTAAGTTGATGCAGTCGAAAGCAAACCACCATGTGTTTGTCATAATGTAATTCTTGATGTTGGGCAGTTCACAATGCTTACATAAGGAAAAACAAAGCCATATAAAATAATGTAGACTTAGCATCAATCTAAAGAGTATATTTATGATAGCTGTAATTTCTTGAATACACATTCTTTGCCACTTTACGTACTCCTTTAATCATCTCAAAAACTTTATGAAATAAATGCTGTTATACCCCCTGTATTAGGGTTTCTCAGAGAAACAGAACCAATAGGGTGTGTGTGTGTGTGTGTGTGTGTGTGTGTGTGTGTGTGTGTGTGTGTGTGTGTGTGTGTGTCTATAAAAGGGTTTATTTTAAGGAATTGGCTCAACTGATTATAGAGGCTTGGTGAGTCCAAACTCTGATGGAGAAGACTGGCAGGCTAGAGATTTAAGGAGTTGCATTTCAAACCCACAGGCATTCGTGCTGGAGACATGAAAAGCCAGTGTTACTGTTCAATCCAAAGGTTGCCTACTGCAGAGTTCCCTCTTGCTTGGGGCAAGTCAGCTTTTTGTTCTATTCAGGCCATCAACTGATTATATGAGGCCCACCCACATTATGAAGGGCATTCTGCTTTACTTAAAGTCCAGTGACTTAAATGTAAATCTCATCCAGAAACACTGTCATAGAAACATCCAGAATAATGTTTAACCAAATCTGGGCACCACGGCCCAGCCAAGTTGACACATAAAATTAACTGTCACACTCCCTTGTCATACATGAGGAAACTCCGGACTTTAAAAAGTTTATACAAGTCTACAATTCATTATCTGCAATTCCAAATTCAAAAGAACTCTGAAAACAGTCTTTTTCTAAGTTATATGCATACACTTCTGTAAAAAAACCTGACATGAAATGATAGGAAGCGATTTATGATACAAGTGTATCTACGTGTGCCCACACACATACACACATGTATATAGATACACAGAAACATTTCCTTAATTGTGCCTATTCATATGTTTTACTGAAAAATATTTATAAACATTATAAACTCTATCCTACTCTAAACCCATAAAATATTTTTCTTGGATGCTTGGATTTTGGTATATTGTATATGTAATTTGTGCACACCAACTGATCACTCCCAGTAGATTATTGATAGTGAGTGTGTTTTATTTTTGTTTGTATTCCCTGAAGTATTGAGCAAAGTGCCTTGCCAAAAGGAAACACATAGAATGTTGAATTTAACTGCCTTGAGTCTATCAAAATAGTTTTAATACTACTCTGTCTGCTGCTTGTAGTCTGGGCTAGAAAGATTATTAATGCTTTTTACAGTTTATGACTTCAGGAATACGACCTGATTTTTTGAAAAGTAATTTTATCCCAGTTATACATGTATTTCTTTTTATTTTTTATTGGAGTATAGTTGATTTACAATGTTGTATTCATTTCTGATATAAAGTAAAGTAAATCAGTTATACATATACATATATCCACTCTTTTTTAGATGCTTTTCCCATATAGGTCATTACAGAGTATTGAGTAGAGTTACCTGTGCTGTACAGTAGCTTCTTAATTAGTTATCTATTTTATATATAGTAGTGTGTATATGTCAATACCAATCTCCCAACTTATCCCTTCCCCCTGGTAACCATAAGTTTGTTTTCTACAACTGTAACTCTTTCTTTTTTGTAAATAAGTTCATCTGTACCATTTTTTTAGATTCCACATATAAGCAATTTCATATGATATTTGTCTTTCTCTGTCTGACTTACTTCACTCAGTATGACAATGTCTAAGTCCATCCATGTCACTGCAGATGGCATTATTTTCTTCCTTTTTATAGCTGAGTAATATTCCGTTGTATATATGTACCACCTCTTTTTTAACCATTCCTCTGTCAGTGGACATTTAGGTTGCTTCCACGTCTTGGCTATTGTAAATAGTGCTGCAGTGAACATTGGGGTGCATGTGTATTTTCGAATTATGGTTTTCTCCAGATACATCTCCAGATATATAGGAGTGGCATTGCTGGATCATATGGTTGCTCTATTTTTAGTTTTTTAAGGAACCTCCATACTGTTCTCCATAGTACCAATTTACATTCCCACTAACAGTGAAGCCTTTTCTCCACACCCTCTCCAGCATTTATTTATTTATTTATTTATTTATTTATTTATTTATTTTTTTGGGGGTATGCGGGCCTCTCACCATTGTGGCCTCTCCCATTGCGGAGCACAGGCTCCGGACGCGCAGGCTCAGTGGCCATGGCTCACAGGCCCAGCCACTCCGCGGCACGTGGGATCTTCCCGGATGGGGGCACAAACCTGTGTCCCCTGCATTGGCAGGCGGACTCGCAACCACTGCGCCACCAGGGAAGCCCTCCAGCATTTATTGTTTGTAGATTTTTTGATGACGGCCATTCTAACCAGTGTGAGATGATAGCTCATTGTAGTTTTGATCTACATTTCTCTAATAATTAGTGACGTTGAGCATCTTTTCATGTGCTTCTTCACCAACTGTATGTCTTCTTTGGAGAAATGTCTATTTAGGTCTTCTGCCCATTTTTTGATTGGGTTGTTTGTTTTTTTGATATTGAGCTGCCTGAGCTGTTTGTATATTTTGGAGATTAATCCCTTGTCAGTTACTTCATTTGCAAATATTTTCTCCCATTCTGAGGGCTGTCTTTTCATTTTGTTTATGGTTTTCTTTGCTGTGCAAAAGCTTTTAAGTTTCATTAGGTCCCATTTTTTTATTTTTGTTTTTATTTTCATCACTCTAGGAGGTAGGTCAAAAAATATCTTGCTGTGATTTATGTCAAAGAATGTTCTTCCTGTTATCCTCTAATAGTTTTATAGTGTCTCGTCTTACATTTAGGTCTTTAAACCATTTTGAGTTTATTTTTGTGTGGTGTTAGGGAGCATTCTAATTTCATTCTTTTACATGTAACTGTCCAGTTTCCCCAGCACCACTTATTGAAGAGATTGTCTTTTCTCCATTGTATATTCTTGCCTCCTTTGTCATAGATTAGGCGACTATAGGTGCATGGGTTTATCTCTGGGCTTTCTGTCCTGTTCCATTGATCTATATTTCTGTCTCTGTGCCAGTACCATACTGGTTTTTTTTGTTGTTTGTTTGTTTGTTTTGCAGCACGCAGGCCTCCCACTGCTGTGGCCTCTCCTGTTGCGGAGCACAGGCTCTGGGCATGCAGGCTCAGCAGCCATGGCTCACGGGCCCAGCCGCTCCGTGGCATGTGGAATCTTCCCGGACCGGGGCATGAACCCACGTCCCCTGCATTGGCAGGCGGACTCTCAACAACTGCGCCACCAGGGAAGCCCCTACCATACTGTTTTGATTACTGTAACTTTGTAGTATAGCCTGAAGTCAGGGAGCCTGATTCCTCCAGCTCCGTTTTTCTTTCTCAAGATTGATTTGGCTATTCGGGGTCTTTTTTTTTTTTTTTTGTGGTCCGCGGGCCTCTGCCATTGCGGAGCACAGGCTCCGGGCACGCAGGCTCAGTGGCCATGGCTCGCGGGCCCAGCCGCTCTGCAGCATGCGGGATCCTCCCAGACCGGGGCACGAACCCGTGTCCCCTGCATCGGCAGGCAGACCCCCAACTGCACCCCCAGGGAAGCCCCTATTCGGGGTCTTTTGTGTGTCCATACAGATTGCAAAATTTTATGTTCTAACTCAGTGAAAAAATCTATTGGTAATTTGATAGAGATTGCATTCAATCTGTAGGTATTTTGGATAGTATGGTTATCTTGACAGTATTGATTCTTCCAATCTAAGAAGCATGGTATATATCTCCATCTGTTTGTGTCATCTTTGATTTCTTTCATAAGTGTCTTATAGTTTTCTGAGTACAGGTCTTTTACCTCTTTAGATAGTTTTATTCCTAGGTATTTTATTCTTTTTGATGCAATGATAAATGGGATTGTTTCCTTAATTTCTCTTTCTGATATTTCATTGCTAGTGTATAGGAATGCAAGAGATTTGTGTGCATTAATTTTGTATCCTGCAACTTAACCAAATTCACTGATGAGCGTTAATAATTTTCTGGTAGCATCTTTAGGATTTTCTATGTATAGTACCATGTCATCTGCAAACAGTGACAGCTTTACTTCTTTTTCTCCAATTTGGATTCCTTTTATTTCTTTTTCTTCTCTGGTTGCTGTGGCTAGGGCTTCCAAAACTATGTTGAATAAAAGTGGTGAGAGTGGACATCCTTGTCTTGTTCTGATCTTAGAGGAAATGCTTTCAGTTTTTCACCATTGAGAATGATATTTTCTGTGGGTTTGTCATATATGGCCTTTTTTATGTTGAGGTAGGTTCCCTCTATGCCCACTTTCTGGAGAGTTTTTATCATAAATGGGTGTTGAATTTTGTCAAAAGCTTTTTCTTCATTTATTGAGATGATCATATGGGGGTTGGGGGGGAGGTTTTAATTTTTATGATCATATGTTTTTTATTCTTCATTTTTTTAATGTGGGGTATCACAATGATTGATTTTCATATATTGAAAAATACTTGCATCCCTGGGCTAAATCCCACTTGATCATGGTGTATGATCCTTTTAATGTGCTGTTGAATCCGGTTTGCTAGTATTTTGTTGAGGATTTTTGCATCTATGTTTATCAGTGATATTGGCCTGTAATTTTCTTTTTTTGTGGTATCTCTGTCTGGTTTTGGTATCAGGGTGATGGTGGCCTCGTAGAAGGAGCTTGGGAGTGTTCCTTCCTCTGCAAATTTTTGGAAAGATAGGTGTTAACCCTTCTCTAAATGTTTGATAGAATTCACTTGTGAAGCCATCTGGTCCTGGGCTTTAGTTTGTTTGAAGTTTTTTAATCACAGTTTCAATTTCAGTACTTGTGATTGGTCCATTCATATTTTCTATTTCTTCTTGGTTCAGTCTTGGAAGATTGTACCTTACTAAGAATTTATCCATTTCTTCTGTGTTGTCCATTTTATTGGCATGATAGTTGCTAGTAGTAGTCTCTCATGATCCTTTGTATTTCTGTGGTGTCTGTTGTAACTTCTCCTTTTTCATTTCTAATTCTACTTATTTGAGTCCTCTCCTTTTTTTTCTTTATGAGTCTGGCTAAAGGTTTATCAATTTTGTTTATCTTCTCAAAGAACCAGCTTTTAGTTTCATTGATCTTTTCTGTTGCTTTCTTCATCTCTCTTTCATTTATTCCTGCTCTGATCTTTATGATTTCTTTCCTTCTATTAACTTTGGGTTTTGTTTGTCTTCTTTGTCTAGTTGCTTTAGGTATAAGGTTAGGTTGTTTATGTGAGATTTTTCTTGTTTCCTGAGGTAACATTTATTGCTATAAACTTGCCTCTTAGAACTGCGTTTGCTCCATCCCATAGGTTTTGGATCATTGTGCTTCCATTGTCATTTGCCTCTAGCTATTTTTTGATTTCCTCTTTGATTTCTTCAGTGATCCATTGGTTGTTTAGTAACATATTATTTAGCCTCCATGTGTTTGTGCTTTTTGCAGTTTTTTTTTCCTGTAATTGATTTATAATCTCATAGCATTGTGGTTGGAAAAGATGCTTGATATGATTTCTTAAATTTACCAAGGCTTGATTTGTGGGCCAAGATGTGATCTATCCTGGAGAATGTTCCATGTGCACTTGAGAAGAAAGTGTCTTCGGCTGCTTTCAGATGGGATGTTCTATAAATATCAATAAGTCTATCTGGCCTAATGTTTCATTTAAGACTCCTGTTTTCTTACTGCTTTTCTTTCTGGATGATCTGCCCATTGGTTGTAAGTGGCATGTTAAAGTCCACCACTATCACTGTGTTTTACTGTCAGTTTCCCCTTTTATGGCTGTTAACATTTGCCTTATATATTGAGGTGCTCCTATGTTGGTTGCATATATATTTATAATTGTTATGTCTTCTTCTTGGATTGATCCCTTGATGATTATGTAGTGTCCTTCCTTGTCTCTTGTAACAGTCTATTTTAACGTCTCTTTTGTCTGCTATGAGTATTGCTACTCTGGCTTTCTTTTGTTTTCCATTTGCATGGAACATCTTTTCTCATCTGCTCACTTACAGTCTATATGTGTCCGTAGTTCTGAAATGGGTCTCTTGTAGACAGCGTATATACAGGTCTTATTTTTGTATCCATTCAGCCAGTCTATATCTTTTGGTTGGAGCATTTAATCCATTTACATTTAAGGTAATTATCAATATGTATGTTCCTAAATCCATTTTCTTAATTGTTTCTGGTTTGTTTTTGTAGGTGTTTTTTCTTCCCTTCCTCTTTTGTTCTCTCCTCTTGTGGTTTTATGACCATCTTTAGTGTTGTGTGATGGTTGCTTTTTCTTTTGTGTGTGTGTATCTATTGTTTTTTGGTTTGCACTTCCCATGAGGTTTTGATATAGCAACTATATATATACAAGGTTGTTTTAAGTTGCTGGTCTCTTAATTTCAAATGCAATTCCCATTTCCGGCATTTGTAGTCCCCTCATGGTTGTGGGTTTTGATATCATATTTGTGTGTGGATGACTTCTTACTTTTACTGTATGTTTACCTTTACCAGTGAACTTTCCCATACGTGATTTTCTTGTTTCTAGTTGTAGCCTCTCCCACTGCCCCCACCTAGAGAAGTCCCTTTAGCATTTGTTTCAGAGCTTATTTGGTGGTGATGAATTCTCTTAGTTTTTGCTTGTCTGTAAAGCTTTTGACTTCTCCATCGAATCTGAATGAGTCTTGCTGGGTAGAGTATTCTTGGTTGTAGGTTTTTCCCTTTCATTACTTTAAATATATCATACCACTCCCTCTGGCATACAGAGTTTCTGCTGAAAAATCAGCATATAACCTTATGGGGATTCCCTTCTAGGTTATTTGTTGCTTTTTCCTCTGTTGCTTTTAATATTTTTTCTTTGTATTTAATTTTTGTCAGTTTGATCATTATGTATCTTGGTGTGTTCCTCCTTGGATTTATCCTGTATGGGACTCTCTATGCTTCCTGGACTTGAGTGACTATTTCCTTTCCCATGTTAGAGAAATATCTCTTCAAATACTTTCTCAGGCCTTTCTCTTTCTCTTCTTCTGGGAGTCCTATAATGCACATGTTGAAGCGTTTAATGTTGTCCCAGAGGTCTCTGAGACAATCCTCATTTCTTTTCATTCTTTTTTCTTTATTCTGTTCTACTGTGACAGTGATTTCCACCACTGTTTCCAGCTCACTTATTCATTCTTCTGCCTCTGTTATTGATTTCTTCCAGTGTGTTTTTCATTTCAGTTATTGTGTTGTTCATCTCTGTCTGTTTGTTCTTCACATCTTCTATCTCTTTGTCAAACATTTCTTTTATCTTCTTGGTCTGAGACTCCATTCTTTTTCTGAGATTTTAGATCATCTTTACTATCATTGCTATGTACTTTTTTTCAGATAGATTGCCTATCTCCTCTTCATTTAGTTGTTCTTGTAGGTTTTTATCTTGCTCCTTCATCTGCAGCATATTTCTCTGTCATCTCATTTTGTCCAGTTTACTGTGTTTGTTTTCTCCTTTCTGCAGGCTGCAGGATTTTAGTTCCTCTTGCTTCTGGTGTCTGTCCCTTGGTGGGTGAGGTTGGTCCAGGGGCTTATGCAGGCTTCCTGGTGAGAGGGACTGGTGCCTGCCCTCTGGTGGGTAGCAGTGGGTCTTGTCTTTCTGGTGGGCAGGGCTCTCACAAGGGGTATATTTTGGGGTGGATCTGAGCCTAGTACAACTTTTGGCAGCCTGTCTGTTGATGGATGGGGCTGTGTTCCTGTCTTGCTGGCTGTTTGGCCTAAGGAGTTCTAGCACTGAAGCCTGCAGGCTGTTGGGAGGGGCCGGGTCTTGGTGCTGAAATGAGGACCTCTGGGAGAGCTCACGCCAATTAATATTCCCTGGGGCATCTGCTAGTATGCTAGTAATTGGCCCTGGTGACTCTCAGGCTTTGCTTTCACCAGGCCAGCATGGAGGCTTCGCAGGCGGGATGGTGCCAGGGTGGTGACTGAGACATGCAAGCCCATTAGGCAGGAGGGGCCCGTGGTGGCAATCAAGGCAAGCAAGCTGCCCAGCCAGGGAGGGGCCGGAGGAGGTGGCGGCCAGGGATGCGTGAGCCCACTCCAGCAGGAACCCTCCCTAATACCTGGGAGGAAGGGGCTGGCTCATGAGGAGAGAGGCTGCAGTGGTGGACCCGCCCTTTGCATGTCACTCAACGATGGTGCTTCATTTCTCTGGTGGTCCGGGTTTCCTCCATGAGCATTCCCATTTGCAGAGCTCCTCATTCCCATCCCTTCTGGCTGTATCCTCACAGCCGACAGCAGTCCCCTCCCCAGGTTTGCTCTCCAAACCCCATGTTCCAACACCCAGCCCCTGTGCGCACGGGCAGACACATGTCTCAGGATGGGATGAACAAGGCCGTGGTAAGGACCATCTGTGTAAGTCTCACTCTGTCCTGCCTGCATAGACCGGTTGTTGCACTCTCCTCCGAGCCCCCGAAGCTCCCCTTCAGTCCCAGCTGATCTCCCCACCAGTGAGGGGGTTTCCCCAGATGCGGGAACCTCTCCTCTCCTTCAGCTCCCCACCAGGGGTGCAGGTCCCATCCCACTTCCTCTCCTCTTCCTTTTATCCCTTTTTCTTTCTTTCGTCCTACCCGGTTACATGGGGATCTTTCTTGTCCTTTTAGGTGTCCGAGGTCCTCTGCTAGTGTTCAGCAGGTGCTCTGTGAGAACTGTTCCATTCGTAGATGTGTTCTTGATGCGTTTGTGGGGAGAGATGAACTCCACGTCCTCCTCCTCCTCCTCTGCCATCTTGACTCCTATATATATGTATTTTATTATCAAGGCATTTTCACATGATTCTCATGAGTTATCTCATTACTACTAAGAGCCTGTGAGTTGTGAGATTATCCATATTTTGGAGGGTATTATTAGTTCAGAGAAATCAAATAATATCTTCAAAAATTATAGATATTCTAGATTTTAAGTTATATACATCTTAGATTCTGTACATATATATTTTAACATGTAGGATTAAATATATTTGACTAATAAACACCTTCATTTGTACGACATAAGCCCTATAAATTAAATACATATAACTAAAATTATTTTAAATGTTCTAAGATGTTTCATGCTTTTAAAGTAACCTCTAATATAAGTGTTCAGTGAAGGAAAATTTGTGTAGCTGTGTTTTCAATTATAGACAAATCAATGAATCTCATGAATTATTTTCCTCCAAAACATAAACTGAGGCAGAGATCTGGCATGGGCACAGAATATAAGTGTTCCTACATGTGACACATACAAAAGATCAAACTGGGGACTTCCCTGGTGGCGCAGTGGTTAAGAATCCGCCTGCCAATGCAGGGAGCATGGGTTTAAGCCCTGGTCTGGGAAGATCTACATTCTGCAGAGCAACTAAGCCCGTGAGCCACAACTATCGAGCCTACGCTCTAGAGCCTGTGAGCCACAACTACTGAAGCCCGTGCTCCTAGAACCTGTGCCCCGCAACAAGAGAAGCCACTGCAGTGAGAAGCCCATGCACTGCAACAAAGAGTAGCCCCCGCTCGTCACAACTAGAGAAAGCCTGTGCACAGCAGTGAAGACCCAACACAGCCAAAAATAAATAAATTTATTTAAAAAACAAAAAAGATCAAACTAGAGAGCAAAGATGAGGAAGAAGAGTAGACTTCAGACAACTTAGAGGAATATAAAAGAACATACCAGTGACATTAAACCAAACCAGTTCGGCTATAATTGTAAAAAAAAGAAAAAGTTGGGTAAAATACTTTATTAGTGAAAATATGTGAGTAAATCTCAAAATATGAAACTGGTAACTGTGGTTATTTGATATAATCACTCAAGACCTTTAGTACCTACTGATAATATTAACAAGGTGATGCTAGATTGGTAAAGTCATTCATCTTTTGGTAGAACTCTTCCTAATGAGCTAAGTCAAGATAATAAAAGGCTTCTTTGATTACTCAAACCCAGTTTTCAAATACTGAGAGATGTAATAGATTTTAGGAATAAATGTTGATCTGGCTTGAGCATTGAAGGTGGGAAATACACTGCAGAAGAAAAGATCCAAAGCTCAGCAGTGAATGGTAATTTTGGAGGAACATATTTACTGGAACATAAAAATATTAGTAATCAAAAATTAATAGTAAATGACATCTTTAGTGATTCCTGGTTTATAAATTCTGTAATGACAAATGTTTACATAAATGAAATATGTTTACGCTTGATGGAGGGGTTTTAAGGTGAAAACAGGTCTTGACACTAAAGATAATTGAATGCTGAAATCTAAGAAAGAAATATCACAAAAGGGAATTCTTGTTTGATTATATTATGGCATTACTATTCCCATAGATATTATTTTGATTTCATCTTCTCTGTTCAGGACTTCCATTATCAGTTTCATTAATGAATTACTAATCTCCTGAAGCTTTAAATGTGGCTCATTTGGGAAAAACATGACTTCTGTCCCCAGAATAAAGAAACAAACTGATTAGCTCCCTCCCTTTCTCTCTCTCTCCTCTTGTTTAATAGTTTCATATGCCTATGCTGGTCTTTGAAGTGAAAATAGTTTTTCTTTCTTTTTTGCTCTTCTTCCCTATGTTTTTAAATAATCCACCTTATTTTATCTGGCTGCTTCAATAATTTTTCTTTTACTTTTTTCTCTATTTTTAGGTACTCACACGTAAACTTGAAATAACATAGACCTTCTGATCTCAAATTCTTTTCTTTAAAAAGATATCTATTCTTATACTATTAATTATCACCTCTTTGTTGTACTCTCCACTGTACCCCATCCAGCCCTACACCTTACCTAATGTTTGTCCTAATTTTGTAACTATCTATAGGATATTTACTATTTGTCTTGTTATTATCTTAATTTCTACATTCCAAAACCCAGTTTACAGTATTACATCTTCCAAATAGATTTCTACTTCTAATGGTCTTTTCTCTGTTATTGGTGGTACTGTTTCCATAATCTCCTGGATATAAAACCTTTTAGCCATCTGTGACTCATTCTTTGTCTTCATTTTCTTTCAGTATCCCGGTACTGTTGATACTTCTTTTGAAATGTCTCCTATTTTTCCACTCCCAATGCCATGACTCTAGAATTTCATTAGTTATCTATTGCTATGCAACAAATTCCCCTAAAATTTAGTTGCTTAAAAACAGCATTTATTCTTTCATAATGTCATGAGTCAGGGAATTTGGGAGTAGCTCACCTGGGTGATTCTGGTTCAAGTTCTCTCATGAAGTTATAATTAAGATGTGATGTGAAGATTTGATGGGAGCTGGACAATCCACTTCCAAGCCCACTCACATGGCCGTTGGCAGGAGACCTAAGTTCCTAGTGGGTTGTGGCCACACCTCAGTTCAGTGCCACGTAGCCTCTTCACAGAGAAGCAAAAGTATCCTAATGACATGGAAGCTGTCTTCCCCCTTGGCAAACAATCCAAAAGAGAGAAAAAGGAAGAAATCATAATGCCTTTTATGATGTAGTATCTGAAGTCACATGTCACTTCCACTTTATCATGTTCATTAGAAGCAAGTCTGTCCAGCCCATATTCAAGGTGAGAAGAATTAGGCTCCACTTTTCGAAAAGAAGAATCTCAAAAAATTTGGGGGCATATTTTACAACCATCACAAGACCAAATATGCATTGTTTTGCCCAATTTGCGGATATTGCCATTCCAGCTCAAGCACCATTATTTTCCTCAAGTTTCCTGTATTTCTCCAGTCCATACTAATATGTTCAGTAATTTAGAATTACTGAAGTTCTTGGAGTCTGAAACTGTTTTTTATTAACTGTTTTTTAAAAATTATTTTCTTACCTCTTTTAGATTAGGATCCATGGGCATACCCTCTTTATTCTTTTAAAATTTTTGTAATATAGTATAAATGCATAAAACACGTACAGTTTTTTAAAAGGTATATTGCAAACACCAATGTAACCACCTCCCAAGTCAAGAAATACCCATACTATTTCCCAGTTAGAATCCTGTTGGAGGAGTGATGTCAAAATTATAATAGCATAAGACATCCTTCATTTTTGTTCCTCTCCCTTAAACAACAAAACTTTGTCATCCATCCACAAATAAAAGTGCCTCTGTGGGAGTTGTGGGATCCAGGACTATACATACAGGAAGGGACCCGGGAGGAGCCTTGCCTAGCCATGCATTGGGTAATAGAGACACAGACTTCAGTATGGGCAGTGGAACTGGCAGAAGCCTATCAACTGGCTCTAGCCCCTTTCAGCCACAATCTGGGAGCATCTGGAGATAACTGATATGGGCAGTCACCCCAAATCAGTTATCTGGACAAGAGAGCCTTTGTAGAAGTCCAGATATTCAGAGGAGGAATTACAGCATTCTGTTAGAGGATATATATATATTTTGACACATTGGAGTGGAATTGAGAGGAGAGGAATTGAGAGGAGGCGTACGAGCTTATGAATTCTGGAATTCTGCCACGAGAGGGAGCAAGGAGCATAAAGTAGGTGTATCCATGCGAGGTCAGAGAAAGCCCCAGAACCTATATCAGGACTAACAAAAGGTATCTCTCACCTGAAGACAGTATAGATTGGAAGAGATGACTGCTACTTCAAATCCAAAATTAGTAACACAAAACTACAATGAACATGAAAAATCAAGGAAATGTGACATCACCAAAAGATCACAATTGTCTTCCAGTAACCAAACCCAAAGACATGGAGATCTGCAATTTACCCAATAAAGAATTCAAAACAGCTGTTTTAAGGAAATTCAATGAACTACAAGAAAACAGAGAAGGATAATTCAGTGAAATCAGGAAAACAATACAGGGACAGAATGAGAAATTTAAGAAAGAGATAGAAATCATAAAAAAGAACCAAGCAGAAATTTTGGAGCTAAAGAATTCAATGAATAAAATGTAAAATTCAGTAGAGATCATTAACAGCAGAATAGATCAGACAGAAGAAAGAATCAGTTAGTTAGAGGATAGGAACAATGAGGAGATATACAAGTATAAGACAGATAATCCAGTTAGAGGAGAAAAAAGAAAAAGAATGACAAAGAGTAAAGAAAGCCAATATGATTTATCAGACACCTTCAAAAGAAACAATATCCAAATCATTGGAGTTTCAGAAGGAAAGAAAGGAAAGGGGCCAGAAAGCTTATTTAAAGAAATAATGGCTGAGAACTTGCCAAAACTGGGGAGAGATTTAGCTGTTCAGGTTCATGAAGCTAATGGATTACCCCATTATTACAATCCAAAATGATCTTCACATTATAATGAAACTATCAAAAATCAAAGAGGGGCTTCCCTGGTGGCACAGTGGTTGAGAGTCCGCCTGCCGATGCAGGGGGACATGGGTTTGTGCCCTGGTCCGGGAGGAACCCACATGCCGTGGAGCGGCTGGGCCCTTGAGCCATGGCTGCTGAGCCTGCGCGTCCGGAGCCTGTGCTCTGCAACGGGAGAGGCCACGACAGTGAGAGGCCCGTGTACTGCAAAAAAAAAAAAAATCAAAGAGAGAGAATCCTAAAAGCAGCAAGAGAAAAAAAGATTGTAACCTACACAGAAACCCATATTAGTCTGTCAGCAGGATCTTTACGGGCCAGGAGAGAGTAGGATGGTATATTCAAAGTGCTGAAAGAAAAAATATTGCCAACCAGGAGCACTCTATCTAGCAAAGTTATCCTTCAGAAATGAAGACAAAATATTTTCCCAGATAAACAAAAGCTGAGGAAATTCATGATCACTAGATCTGCCTTACAAGAAATGCTGAAAGGAGTTCTTCAAGCTGAAATGAAAAAACATTAATAAGTAACATGAAAACATATGAAAATATACAACACACTGATCAAGATAAGTAATAAAATTCAGAAAACTCTAATACTGTAATATGATGGTGTGTTAACAATTGTAGTAAAAAGGTTAAGGACAAGAGTATTAAAAATAACTATAACTACTGTAACTTGTTAATGAATACACAATATAAAAAGAGGTAAATTGTGACATTAAAAACTTAAAAGGCAGGGGAGTAAAAAGGTAGAGTTTTTGTATGCAAGCAAAGTTGCTTTCAGCATAAAACAGACTGTTCTATCCACAAGATGTTTTGTGTAAGCCTCATGGTAACCACAAAGCAAAAACCTATAGTAGATTTGCAAAAGAAAAAGAGGGGAATCAGAGCACATCATCATGGAAAATCACCAGTTCACAAAGGAGACAGTAAGAGAGGAAAAAAGGAGCAAAGGAACTGTAAAACAGCCAGGAAATAGTTAATAAGAAGGCATCAGTAAATCTTTACATATCAATAATTACTCTAAATGTAAATGGATTGAGTTCTTCATTCAAAAATAGTGAGTGGCTAGATGAATTAAAAACAAGACCCATCTATATACTGCCTACAAGAGATTCAGTTCAGCTTTAAGGACACAGGTCCAAAGTGGAAACTGAAAGAGAGCAGGGGTAGCTACACTTATATCAGACAAAATAAGACTTTCATGTTGCTGTTCCTTTTCTAACTTCTTGAAATAGAAGCATGTCTCACAGGTTTTCATATTTTCCCAATGCATGCATTCTTCTTTTTTTTTTGCATTCTTAAATGTTATAAATTGTCCACTAGATACTGATGTAGCTTTAGCATAGTTTTGATATGTGTGGTATTTTCACAATTATTTAATTCAAAATATGTTTAAATTTTTATCTTTTCTTCTTTCAATTCATATGTTATTTATGTCATTTTAAAATTCCTAAATATATGGGGACATTTTAGTTATCTTATTGTTAATTACTTCTGTTTTCCACAGATATGTCTTTTAGAAACAATATATTGTTCTGTTTTAGACCATTTAGTTCATTTATATCCAGTGTAATCTAAAGTATGTTGAGATTTGTTTTCATTGTTTTATTGTAGTACATTGTATTCTGTCATTGCTTTCTTTCTCTTTCCTATCTTGTCTTCTTTATTGACTTAGTATTTTTTTTCATCATTCCACTTCTCCCCCTAAGATTTGGAAATTATATACTATGTATTCTTTTTGTAGTTACTCTAGAAATTATAACATATATACTTACTATAGGAAAGTCTAAAGTTAATCAAAACCCTTATCCTCCTTCCAGATAATATAAGAATTTTGGAACATGTTAACACCACTTATTTCCCTTGCCCAACTTATATATTATTGTTGCCAGATTTTAAAGTCTGCTTTGTAATGTTTTGGTTTCACGTTACTAATTGTTTTATGTAATTACAGTTCATTTATATTAGCCCATATATTTACCACTTTCTTTATTCTGAATTTCTTCTTCTATCTCAAACATTCCAGCTGGGACTACTTTCCTTGTATCTAAATTAGATCTTTTGGAATTTCCTTTAGTGAAGATATGCTGGTGATAAAATCTCAGCTTCTGTGTATCTGTGAAATATATTTATTTTATGTACACATTTGAATGATATTTTTGCTGGGTATAGAATTCTGAGTTGACTCTTGTTTTCTTCCAGAAAATTAAAAACAACAATCTGTTAACCTCTGGCCTCTATTGCTTCTGTTGAGAAGTTATCTGTCCACAGTCCTTTGAAAGTAATCTCTTTTCCTGTGGCTGCTATTAAAATGTTCTCTTTGTTTTTCTGTAATTTCATTGTGATGTGTATAGGTATAGGTTTCATTTTATTTGTTGTATTTTGTGCCTTCTGAAAGTGTGGCTTGGCTTTGGTTCTAGAAAATTGCCAGGTGTCAACTCTTCAAATATGGCCTGTGGCGATCTTTACCTCCTGCCTAATGGAGAAACTGGTGCCAGACTTAACTTCCCACCAGAAACAACTAGGAAACTGGACAAAATATTTGAAACAATTGCTTTTCCGATCCATGAGAGACAAGAAAAACAAGATGAAATCTAGACTCACCTTGGATTTCTGCCTAAAGGCACTTTAAGGACCATAGTCCACAGAAGGGAGATTTCAGCCACTACCCAGTGATCCCTCTCAGTTGAGCAGAACAGAGATCAGAGTTTGATGCCTGAAACTGAAATTTGCAGGGCAGAGAACCAGAAAAGATGGAGTTACACAGAGAAAGAGATCTAGAAATCTGCATAGTGGTCCTCTTGAATGTGTTTCTAAAATCCAAGTCATGATGTATTAGAGTGAAATTCCTCCAAGAGGCCAGGCAAACAATGAGTGGTGAGCTGTAAGCTGGAAAACGTCAAGAGCTCACGCAGGGCTAGGAAATATATTATAGTTACACCCAAGTACTGTGGACAATTCTTGCTGAATACACAGGGCATGCAGTAAAGATTCCAGAATCACTTCACCTTAGAACTAAACCAGTCCAGAATTAAAAGTATTCTAAATTCACCTTGGCAAGACTTAAAACCAAGCCTCAAAATAATGAAGCTGTCCTCAAGTAATCTAACTGCCTGCCAGACAAGTCCAACACTTTTAATACTAGATAAGCAAAAATAGTTTTCATAACCAAGAAAACTCAGTGCGTGGAAACCCACCCAGAAGTGACAGAGGTGATGCACTCAATAAACAAGAAATTTAAATCAGCAATTATAAATATGTTCAGTGATTTAAAGTAACACATAAAAATGACAAGGAGAGAAATGGAACCAAATGGAAACTTGGGGATGAAAATTATAATATCAGAAATTTTAAAATTTACTGGATGGAATTAACAGCAAATTATACACTGCAGAAGAAAAGATCAGAGACCTTAAAGACAGGAAAAAAAAAACTATCCAAAAATGGATGCATAGAGAGAAAAAAATACAAAAATAATGAGCATTGAACCTCAGTGACTTGAAAGACAGTATCAAGCAGTATAAAGATGGGTGGGGGTGGGGTAGGAGTAGAGATATTTTAAGAAATAAGGCTTCCCTGATGGTGCAGTGTTAAGAATCTGCCTGCCATTGCAGGGGACAAGGGTTCGAGCCCTGGTCGGGGAAGATCCCACATGCCTCCGACCAACAAAGCCCGTGCGCCACAACTACTGAGCCTATGCTCTAGAGCCCACGAGCCACAACTACTGAGCCTGCATGCCACAACTACTGAAGCCCCAGCACCTAGAGCCCATGCTCCGCAGTAAGAGAAGCCACTGCAATAAGAAGTCTGCGCACCACAAGGAAGAGTAGCCCCTGCTTGCTGCAACTAGAGAAAGCCCAGGTGCAGCAACAAAGACCCAATGCAGCCAAAAAATAAATTTAAAAAATAAATTTTTTTAAAAAATGCCAAAATTTGATGAAAACCTTTTATATCAGTTATCTACTCTTGCCTAACATCTTACTCTAAAACTTAGTGGCGGAGAGCAACAGACATTTATTATCTCAGTTTCTGTGGGTCAGGAATGCCTGGCTCAGGGTCTCTCATGGAGCTGCAGTCAGGGTGTTGGCCGAAGCTGTAGTTATCTTAAGGCTCCACCAGGAGAGGATTCGCTCCCAAGCTCACTCTATAGCTGGCAGCCTCAGATCTTCACTGCTGTTGGCAGGACACATCAGTTCCTTGCCTTGCGGGTGTCTTCATAGATCAACTCAGAACATGACACCTTACCTCCCTCAGAGTGAGGGCTGAGAGAAAGAGAGAGGTGTACAGAGAGAAGGAGGTAGGGGGAAAACAAAGGTCCTGGTCTTTTTTTTAACCTGGTCTTAACAGTGACAGCCCATCACTCTAACCTTTTTCCATTAATTAGAAGTGAGTTGTTGGGTATAGTCCCCTTGAGTGTAGGGGTCTGAATACCAGGGGGTAGGGAAATTATGGGCCATCACACCACTACATCACACCATACATAAAAATAATTTGAAATGAATCATTGTCTAAACATAAAAGGAAAACAAAAACTTCTAGAAAAAATGTGAAGAAAATCTACAGTAAGCAAAAATTTCTTACGTAGGACACAAGAACAAATCATAAAAGAAAAAATTGATAAATTGGACTACATCAAATTAAAAACTTCTACTATTCAAAAGCCACCATTAAGAAAATGGAAACAAAACTATGCAAAAAGATTTGCAATTAGTATATCTGACAAAGGACTTGTATTCAGATTATTTTTAAAAAAAAAGTCTTACAACTCAATAACAACAACAGTTTGGTAGCTTACTACAAAGTGAAATGAGTACTTACCATATGACTGTGCAATTTTACTCATAGGTGTTTACCCAAGAGAAATGAAAATATATATTCACACGCAAAACTCATGCACAAATATTTGTAGTTGCTTTATTTATAATACCCAAAAATGGGAAACAACCCTAATGTCCACCCACAGGTGCATGGATAAACACTCAGCAATAAAAAGAAACAAACTACTGACACATACAGAAAACATGGATGAATCTCAAAAATGAGATGAAACAAAAGCCAGACAAAGAAGAGTGCATACTGTATGATCTCATTTATCTGAAGTTCTAGAAAAGACGGTTCTAATCTATGATTACAAAACAGCTTGGTGGCTGTCTAGGGCTTGGGTTGGGCTTGACGGAAGTGACTACAAAGGGTCATGAGGGATCATGTTGGGGTGATGGACGTATTCTATATCTTAACTGTGATTGTAGTTACGTGGGTGTATGCATTTGTCCAACCTCACCAAGCTCTACACTCATGGTGGCTGCATTTTATTTTCCATAATTATACCTCAATAAGGTTGATTTTAAAACAAAAAACTGCCTTTGCTCACTTCTCTCTCTCCCATCCTTCAGGGACCCTGTTGTAAGGTGTATTAAACTTTTACATTACATTCTAACCTTCTTTATCTCCATCTTTTTCTTTCACTGTGCTATATTCAGTTTCTTCAAATCTATCTTAAATTCAATAAGTTCTCTTTTTGTATGTTCAATCTGCTTGCTGTATGTGCCCACTGGGCTTTTATCTTAAGGTATTTTTTTATGTCTGGGAATTCTATTGAGCTCTTTTTCAAGTCCACTATTTTGCATTTGTAAAGCCTCATGTCCTTTGCTGATACTTTCAAGTTTGTCATGCTTTTCTTTTAAAGTGGTAAACATTATTTGAAAGTCTGCATCTGATAATTCCAACATCTGTCATCAGACAGGCCTGTTTCTGCTGGTTTCTGTGCATGTTGTCTGGTTTCTCTATCTGCTTGTTAGTAACTGCCCTGGAAAATTTTTGTAATGAGACTTTCACAGAGAGGCTTTGCCTTTGCTTCCTCTGGGTTCCTGGGAGCTCTAGCAGTTCCGAGCACCTCAGCCAAGGGGAGGATTTCTGTCCTACTCTAGGGAAGTCTGTAAGATGGCTAGTCTGTGGCCACAACTTCTCAGGCATGTTTCTTCTTCCTTTTCTTTTCCTGCTTTGCTCATGCCCAAAATAGCTTCTTTGTAGTCCTATGACTAAGGGGAGGGGCATGGATTCGGATATGGTTCACCTTTATCCCGAGGGGATCCCTCTTCAGGTCCCAGATCAATGTTGGAGAGGATCTCTGTAAAGCACCCCTTTCTCTGAGTGATAATAGAGCCAGATCCTAAATGTGGGGTATTGTAAATGCCTTCCAGGACATAAGAAGCATTGGTGACCCAATATTCTACTTATTTTTCTCATTACAAACTTTCATTCAAAAATTGTCTTGGGACTTTTTGCTGTGCTATATTTTCATCTCGTTAATGCTTTTCAAGTGTTGTAGAGTTTTTAATGGGTTGATTAATCTGAATAACCTAGTGTGCCTTTACTGGATCCACACATACACTCTCTAAAAATTTCCCACCTCATTTGGCATAGTAATGGACATATCTTGGTGAAAACTAGGCTTTAGATAACTTTTGTCTTACACAGAATTTACACGTGTCTGTGGTCAGTTACAGATCCTAGAAGTTGAAATGGACAAAATAAATCAATCAGGACTTTTACAGGAAATTTATATTAGCATCATTAGAACCAGTGTTGTACTTACACGGCGTATTACTTGTAATTAATAAACATTAGCAGTTGATGTTAGTATTATTTCTTAACTAAAAGAAATATGTTGTATATCTCTGTGTTTTAACCATATTACCTTGAGTGAGATATATAGGGAGGCCAGACACAGATCAAGAGACAGACACCGGAAAGAGTTTTACAACTTCTTATACTCACAGTTCTCTGTGGTGAACACAGCACACCACACAGGGCCACACGGGGGAAGCACCAGGGTCAGTCACAGGGCAGAAGGAGTCAGGGATGGGGGGGAACAGTGGGCAAGAGCCTTTAGTGTGATTTCTGCTAGGAGTGAGGCAAGGCAAGTAGGTTTAGGACTGGCTAATTTGATGACTGTGGTGGGCTCGGAGCATAGGGGCTGTCCGTGGTCATCTGATATCTGTCCCTGGGGTGGTTAAGGCAGGTGTACAGTGGCCCAGAGTGTGAGAGCCCAATAAGGGAAGTGGTCGTGGTGTGAATTTAATCGGCTGCTCATGAAGGGAAACTGATGGGCCTCTAGCTGGGGCCTCAAAACTAAGTCAAGAAAACATTTAAAAACAACTGTTTTATGTTTCAAAGCAACTAGTAATGTAGAGTCCTAAGCCTGGGATATAAGGACAATTATTCTTTGTTTTCTTTTTATAGTTTTTATTTGATATTGGAGCATAGTTGATTTACAATGTTGTGTTAGTTTCAGGTGTACAGCAAAGTGACTCAGTCATACATATACATGTATCTATTCTTTTTCAAATTCTTTTCCCATTTAGGTACAGAATATCGACCAGCACTCCCTGTGCTATACAGTACGTCCTTGTTGATTATCTGTTTTAAATATAGCAGTGTGTACATGTCAATCCCAAACTCCCAATCTATCCCTTCCTCCCACCTTCCCCCACCCCATACCCATAAGTTCGTTCTCTAAGTCTGTGAGTCTGTTTCTGTTTTGTATATAAGCTCATTTGTATCATGTTTTAAAGATTCCATACGTAAGCAATATCATATGATATTTGCCTTTCTCTGTCTGACTTACTTCACTTAGTATGTGAAGGACAGTTATTTTAATGGGGCAGAAGTGCCTAAATTTGATTTACTTGTATCACAGTGTTGAAATGAGAGATGAAAAAGTGTGTGTCATTATTGGCTGAAATCTTAAAAAGTCTTGAAAAATGTTGCATAATTTGTAACTCTGCATCTTGCTTAGTGAGGGCCTGCCCACGCTGAGGATGTCCTGTAAAGATGTCTAGCATAATAACTTTCCCATCAGTCAGTACGCTTTGGTGTTTAGAGGCTGTAAATCTACTCAGAGAAAGTTGCTGTCACTTGGCAGATACTTTGCATCAAGTTTAAGAGGAAGGCAGTGTTACCACTTTGGATCCTACTACATTTGATTTTTCCACAGTTCTCAGGAAAAAAAAAGTAATGAGTAAATCAGTTTGGTTTAATATTATCTTTGTATTAAAAATTACATGTAGATTATTTAAGTGATGTATGTTAACTCTGCAAGAATAGAAGCACATTAATATTTTATATACTTTATTAGTAAACTTATCTGAAAATACCCAAATTGGCTCTGATTCAGGGTTTTCGTATACCTTTAAAAGTGTCAGCAAGATTACTAGCATCTTAGCTATCTGTCCTTTCATTCTGTTATTAAGATCAAAATTACACCATGCAGTTTAAAACATCTAATACTTCGGTTTGCAGATTTATGCAAGTACTTCTGGAAACAAAGCAGATACCAAAAAACTCCCTTTTTATGTAACAAACATTTCAGTGACTGACCACTCTTTTCTAAGCATTCTGCTAGATGCTAGAAACACAAAGATGAATAAGACAAGACCCTGCCCTTAAGAAGTTACTCTATCACATTACCCACTTCTGTTTCTCTTCATAGCATCATCACTAACAATAAGCACATTTTATATTTCTTTACATTTTTTAATTGTTTCTTCTCCAGGAGAATATCAGCTCTATAAAGTAACTTGTCTCCTGTGCTCTCCACTGTATCCTTAGACTCTAAAAGAATGTCCAACCTTAATAGGTACTCAGAACATACTTGTTGGATGAAACCTAGTGAATTTTTTCAATTACTGTTTCTTTTCTAGGCCAAACTCTCCTTCCAATTTTGATCCTTTCTGCAGAACATACTTGTTGAATGAAACCTAGTGAATTTTTTCAATTATTGTTTCTTTTCTAGGCCAAACTCTCCTTCCAATTTTGATCCTTTCTGCAGAACATACTTGTTGAATGAAACCTAGTGAATTTTTTCAATTATTTTCTTTTCTAGGCCAAACTCTCCTTCCAATTTTGATCCTTTCTGGAGAATTTCAATTTTTGAAATGCATTTGAACTTTGTGAAACACGATGAAGTATAATGTGCCCCCACTATTCAAGAGACTGCATCTCCAAGAAGCTTGAATTCCCATAATTATACCACAGCCTTACAGTGAAACTTTTTTCCCATCTTGTAAACTTCTAAAAATGTTATTCATTCTAAGAATCACTGGGAAGACGTAGATGATAAAGGAATACATAGTTCAGGATGTAGGCACTAGGATTGAGTGAACTAACTTTTAAGAATTAGTACTGTTCATAATCAAGATCATACTTCCAGAGGAGAAAATATTACACAAAACAATTGGCAAGGATTATTTATCCAATCACGCTTGAACTCATGTTTGAACTTCTGTTCTAAAATCTAAATAAGTACACGTTGGTCATATATTACAGACCTCTGTGAACTGTGCGTGTATGTCCACAGGCACCACCAGCAGTTATCGGCACATAGTATTTTTTTGAATGCATATGTATATATGAGTATAAATACTTATGTAAACATAAAATCCATAGCATAGTGTTGGGCATTTGATAAGTGTTCTTTAAATGTTTATAGGTGATTCGTTTGAGAATTATTGAAATATGATTTTTTAAGAGAGTTTTTGCTAGCCAACAGTACAAGACCAAAGAAGAATCCCTTCAGCCTGAATTCTGGGATACAATGTCGGCTTTATGAGTAAGCAGAGTAGGTAGCCCTATATATGACTGGTCTACAGGAGTTTGCTAGAATGAGTCCTGTGCCACAAACTCCCATCAGTCCTGCTGCCTGTCTTCACGCCATCGTAATGTAATTCTTTCGAACACTGGAAGTTATTTGTCTTTCATGGGGTTTTTGGTGGTGTTTTTAGCTAAACTTCAGATACTGTGGAAGTAGCCCCATAGGTTCCAATAGTTGGCATCTAGGAAACAGTTTGGATACGGTCCACAGAGTGACTTAGAAGAGCCAGCTGCCTTGGCTCCTTTCTCAGTACCTCCTTTCCTTTACCTCCAGTCAGTCCTTGAGGCTGATCTGCCTTCTTAATGGTTTTCAAATCCGTTTGCCTTTACTCACTACTCCTACCTTAGTTCAGGCCATTCTCGTCTCCTACCTGGATTACCGCAACAGCTTTCCGATTGGTTTCTGGAACCTTGAGCTTGTCTTCCCTCTAATCCATTTTCCATACTATGTCAGAGATACCTTTTAGATTATAAATCTTGTTAATTCATTCCACTCTCCCACCCTTCCGACCCCCAATTAGGAAGAAATTGACCACAGGGATTTTCTGACCTAGCCTTACATGTGTTCTAATCTCATCTTATCACTTTCCACTTTTTATTACTCTCTTCTACTTAAGAAAATTTTAGAGAAGTCCGCATCACCTTAAGGACCACTTATTATAATAAGAAATTAATATTACCAGTTTTAAAGATCAAAATTATATCCAAAGCACCTAGCCCTTTAAAAATAGCTGCTAGGTGATAAATGAGCCACTCACTTCTCTTTGTTAAACCACAGGGCAGTGGTGGGAAGTGGGGGAGTGAAATGCTGTAATAACTGCTTTGCTGTTATCAGCAAGGAATCGTACCTTTTAAAAGGCAATAGCAGTGAGCACAGCACAAAAACCCCCATCCTTATGGAGCTTTTATTGTAATACGGGAGGCAGACAGTCAACAGGAGAAATTAAGTATATAATGCAATAGATATAATTAAGTGCAAAAGAGAAGAATAGAGTGGAAAAGAGAATGGGCAGTGTATGTATTTTTAGAGGGAGTGCAGTTTTAGAAAGGGCCAGCAGGGATAACCGTTCTCAACTCTCCTGACCCTCTTTCTTTTCTTCCAAACAAGCCCTGGTTAAATCCAACTCCTTGCCCTCTCTGTACTTTCACCCATTCAGCTCAAGGTGGCCAGAGTAAAACACAGCCACGCTGCTGCTGTCACTCTAAATTCATAATTTCAAATGGGCCCTTATCCTGCCAGGCAATCAGTCCTTATACTCCTTGGTGACTGTTTCATTCCCTCATGTCTTTCCTCAAACCTTTTACATCTCCTCCCCTACTGCCACTTTCATGTGATAACTTCAGTTCCTACTTCACTGAGAAAAGAGAAGCGATCAGAAGAGAACTTCCACAGTTCCCATCATTGTACTTGTATTCCTGTATGCATCTTTCCCCACATACCTACTGTAACAATAGATAAACTGTCCCTGCTCCAGTATGAGGCCAGACTCTTCATTTATCTCATAGAGTCCATCTCCGCTTTGCTATATTACCTCCTCGTCGGATTCGCAACTGAAAACAATTTTCCGTAAAAGTAGAACGCCTAACGTAGCAACATGAAGTGGTTATCTGCCCTAAGAGAGCAATAAATAGAAAGAATTGACGGAATAACCAATTTAAAATAAAACAACCAACCTTCTAAGGAACACTCCTACTTAAATTAAATCTTGGTGTGTAGATTTATATAGACTCTCCACAGTGCTGGTGCCCCGGGTCAGATATGCTCAGCAGATTACACTAGGTAACAAGGTCTTGCCCGGACTAGCCACACAGTTTATATCTTAACTCCAGGAGTACGCTTGAATCCAGTAGATCTAACTAGTTTTTTCAGTTGCAAAGCTGACCCCCTTTTCTGTCCAGCCTTTAAAAACCAAGTGTTGGTAAACAACCTTCCAAATCCTAAACAAGTTAAAACTACCAAATTTCCAGTAATTTCGTGATTTTCTTTTACCTCTTAGATAAAAGGAAAAAATGGAAATAGAATATTTTCTCCAAAATCAAGAGAATAATACCATTACTTGATACCAAACATCAGTAGGATATTGTTTTTCTAATATTATGCAGTATTCTTAAAAATAGCCATTTAACATCAGCATGAAAGTGAGCAAACGTCACCATGCCATCAGAGACACTATGTTCTAGCTGGGGAGTCAGACTATAAAGATGTATACTAACAGAGGTTTACTCTGCTACTTCATTTTTAACAATTTTATCTCTACTTTTAGTGAACTAATTATTTTTTTTTACCACTTCTGTGAATTTGAATTTATACCAAACTCAATTTGTATGTCATTACTACAAACTTACACTGTTATCAAAGCTTATTAAGTAGTTTCAGAATTACTATGAACTTTTCAAATCATCCATTTAGCACATAACTGAAGGCATTATGTTCATTTCATTTCCAGTTTATACAGAATCCTAGAGGATTGTGTATGCCTTCCCAAAATAGTCTCCATCTTTTATACATAACTCTTAATTTGACTTTTAAATATTGAAAAACATAAGCTTAGAATCATGTATTTACCAATGGCCTTAAACAAGGAACTACTGAAGTATCAGTTTTAAAGACCTAAAAATTTTCTCCTAAACATGAGTGACTGACTTAAGATCTTAGTGTAGGAGCCAGTTGGGTATATAAAAAGCTAACACAATAGGTTCAAGTCCAAGGTCTGCACCACAAATGTGTGATTATCTATAAATCGATTTTCTCAATTTTATCATGTATAAGAATAAAAACTACCTTAGTTTGCTGGGGTTATTTATGAAATGGTGTAAATATCAAAGCATCTGGTAAACTGTAAAGCATCATGCAAATATATATATATTATTATTAGAATTAGACATATTCTATACTCAGATTTTTTTTGGTTTGTTTTTTAATTGCCTACTGTCCCCAAATTGCTAGTTCTTGACTCTCCTTGAGAAATTTTCGACATCCTTTTCAATTCTTATCATGATCTTTTCCTTTCAAGTTTAAATGAACAGTGTTGTTACTGCTTTTCCTTCTGCTGTTCTAGTTCAGTGTAGCACAATTTTTAATAAATTCACAATAACTATATAGGGAAAGAATCCTTCATTGAATGCTCTTATTAAAGACAAGAAAAAAGAACTAGATTTTTCCAGCTATCACCTCTCCTTTTGTGGCAATGTGGTATGATCTTTCTTCCACTGTTTTTATTAAATTTAGAAGAGCCCATGTCCTGTGACATTTTTGGTAGATTGAGGAAGATGACTTAAAACGGTTATCAAAATAAGTAGGTCATTTATTACATGCTTTGAATGTTTAGATTTAGTTATATTCTTTAGACATCTTTTTAAAAGGAATAATTATGCTTAAGCAATTGCTTAATTAATAAATAAGCATAAATAATTATTTATGCTTAAATAATTATGTTAAATAATTCTTGGTTATATAATTTTTATAAAATTATTAAAATGTGAGAAAATATTTTCTAAAATATATAAAAGGTTTAATTGTATATATTCAGGATTTTGCATGGGGAAAATCCGGTTTTCATAGGGTATAGTTAACCTTTGCTTAATATGTATTACGTTGGTTGTTTAAGCCATGGGATTGAAAATGGAGATACATTCCAATATACTAAGAAAACTTCTGGCATGTCTGTACTACGTCACTAAAATTGTGTTAGCATGCTCTGACACGTCAAAACTAAAATGTCTTTCAAAGTAGAAAATATTTTCACAAGATTTTGCATTAAGATTATTTCCTTTCATGAAAAGATTATATATTTAATAATGTTGAGAAACAATATAATATTTTTAGTACATAAAGAGGCACCACAGTATTATAGATAAAGAGCACTATCTCAGGAGTCAGTCAAATCTGAATTTGAATCCCCCAAAAGCCCTATAAACCCCATGTGTTACTACAGGCTTTATTTATATGGTAACAAATTTAAGGTATTAACTTTAACTTTATGCCCGGCGTGTAAAATATTTAGGAAGCAAACACTGGGCTTGGGGAAAAACCTTTATATATACTAAGAGATTGTTGTATTCCAAGTAAACGATGATATAATTCATGAGACCTGTGTATGAGAAGCATACATGCTTATTTTGTTTTTAATTGTACAAAAACATTACTAGTTCTAGAAAGCACTAGATTTTATATAGGATTTATGTATATGAATTGTATCTCCTTCCTTTTTGGAGACATAAGTAACACTGAGGACTCTATGTGAAATCAAGTCAAAATTCTTTTTGCAATAAAAAAAGTAGCTACTAAAGTATTTTCACTGACACATCTCTCCTATTGGTCATAATACAGAATTACATGGCAGCCACAATAAATTTATATTTTTTGAAGTAGAAAATTTATACTTATTCCAATGAAAAAAATATGAATATGATGATCTACGCTAGATATATTTACGACAGCATCCTTATTGGGCATTTGCAGTTTGATGTATGCTGTGTTGTACCAATAGTGCACCAGCTAACTGCTAGATGGTACTTCTCTGTCTCTGGGGAAGGAGTCATTTGCTCTCCATAGAAATGGTTTTGTTTTTAGAATGATTCAATGATGCAATCCCAAGTCTTCAACCCAATTAGGTCTTTTATTAATAATAAATTGCAAAATAAACACAGAGCAATACATTAAAAATGCAAATGGCTAATTTTATGCATTTGACTCTCCCAGTAAGGATTTCTCTGTATGTACCATGAATTTATGCATTCTACCATTCATGTAAAAAGTGTTTAATAGCTATCAAAAATGAGCTTTTTCATGGTAGGTCCCAGTATCCTGCTTCCCAATGTATTATTATTACACCATATTAAGCATCAAAGCTTTCTTCCTGAAAATCTGCCCTTTAAAAACTTAGTGCTAGTCTGTCTCACCAGATCTTGAAAACACTTGGCTGTTCTTCTCTGTCATCTCTACTTCATAGCAATTAAATTCTTATAAATTGGCTGTTATCTTGTTTGCTGTGTGTCTACCTATTTACTACAGTTAGGAGTATATTAGAGACTAAATCAAATACTAAATACCAGGATAGCCGCAAAACACTTAGGATGCTAGAGTCCTCTCTGGACTAGTTTTGCTGGCTTTGGAAACCTCTGCCCCTTCCGACAACTGACAATTAAATATGATTACCAGGTACCTGTGATTTCTTAAGATCTACCCATAAGCAAGTATAGCCATAGTTAAATGTAACACAAAATAATTAAATAAAATAATTTTCCTGCAGAAGGAAGTATTTTATCTTAGTATCAAAAAGCTTAATGTAAGAAACTTTTTAAAGATTTGAGCTCCTCTGTGGTATCTTCTTTCAGTTTGAAGTTTCTTTTAATTTGTAAAATTGTATTAATTCATCTCTAATTATTTCCTCTTAGTTACTCTTTTATCTTGAAATGTATACAAAGAAAATTTTGAGCTTCCAAGAGGAAAGCATTTTAAAGCTTACATATTGGGGCTTCCCTGGTGGCGCAGTGGTTGAGAGTCCGCCTGCCGATGCAGAGGACACGGGTTCGTGCCCCGGGCCGGGAAGATCCCACATGCCGCGGAGCGGCTGGGCCTGTGAGCCATGGCCACTGAGCCTGTGCGTCCGGAGCCTGTGCTCCACAACGGGAGAGGCCACAACAGTGAGAGGCCCGCGTACCACAAAAAAAAAAAAAAAGCTTACATATTAACATATAACATCTATAAATGTAATATAGCTGTACTAATCTTACTTGAATGAGAAACTATTGTTATTTTTATAGATTAAATTTTAAAACTTCTTATGGGAAAAAAATGAGATGAGATTTGCCCTACCAGATATCAAAATCTAGAAAGCTGTATGGTGGTATTGGCACAGGAATAGGTAATTTGAAAAGAACACGGAAAAACAAACCATGTAAAATTGGAAATTTTGTTCGTTATAATATGGCATTTCAAATCAATGGTGAAAAGATGATGTTGGAAAAATTTTAACTCATTTAGTGCACTCTTTATTCACTGTACAAAGTAAATTACAGATGGATTAAAAAGCTAAATTTAAAAAAAGTATTAAAAGAAATAAGATTAATTTTATTATCCTAGAATGGATAAGTCTTTCTAATCAAAACACAAATCCAGAATGCAAAGATTGATTAATTTATTTCACCATAAAAATTAAAATTCTGTATGAAGAAAGATGCTAAACAAAGATAAAAGACAGGGGCTTCCCTGATGGCGCAGTGGTTGAGAATCTGCCTGCCAATGCAGGGGACACGGGTTCGAGCCCTGGTCTGGGAAGATCCCACATGCCGTGGAGCAGCTGGGCCCGTGAACCACAACTACTGAGCCTGTGCGTCTGGAGCCTGTGCTCTGCAACAAGAGAGGCCGCGATAGTGAGAGGCCCGCGCACCGTGATGAAGAGTGGCCCCCACTTGCCGCAACCAGAGAAAGCCCTCGCACAGAAACAAAGACCCAACAGAGCCAAAAATTAATTAATTAATTAATTAATTTAAAAGAAAAAGACAAATGACAGAAGATAAAAGATTAATATGCAGAACCCATGGAGTTCCATAATTAAGGAAAAGAGTGACAGCCTAATAGGTGGACAAAGTATGTGAACAGGTAGCTCACAAAATATACAAAGCTCCTTTAAACATATTAAACCAAATTCAGCCACACTATTATACACTAAAGAAATGCAAATTTAAACAATTTTGCCAAGCAGTTTGGCAAAAATGTAAAAGATGGTTAACATGCAGCATCTGCAAATATATGAGGAAACAGGATTGGGGTATACAGTATTGGTGGAAATGTAAACTAGCAAATCCTTTGTATAAGGTAATGTAACAGTAGCTAAAAAAATTTAAACTATGCATATCCATTTGCAATACCTGGTATCAGAATCTGTCCTGCAGAAATGCTTGCATGTGTGTAAACGTGAAAAAACATACTTATCCCTGCCATCGGTCAGGCCTTTTCATATCTTTAACCATGGCTGTCAAAGTAGCCTGGATCACCCTGGTTTCCACCATCACTTTTTTTTTCCACTCTATTCCATCTTTCACACTGCTCTCAGAATTACTTTCGTAAAAAGCAAATACAGTCCTGGCCCTGCCTACTTAAAAATTTCTGTTTTACTGTTGCCTATAGGTTTTTTACGATCTTTCCTCCCCCTGTTATCAGCAGTCTGCCTGTTCCTACTTCATGAAGGGCATGTTCCAGCCACACTGAACAGCCACCCCAATAAACCAGACATTGGTAAGGGCCAGCCCTTTTACCACTCCTAGTCTTCACTCCATTCACTCCTCACATATTTACGGAGTGGTGGCGCTATTCTTTAAGTACTAAGGATAACAGCAAAGCCTTTTTAAAATATTAGAGTATTGATGGGAAAGTGGAAATTATCGAACAAATAAATGTATACATATAAAATTGGATAATAAGTATCATGCAGAAAATTAAAATAAGCCAATGTGATAATGGATTGGTGGACACCTGAGACTGGTAGACGAGGAAGATCCTGTGAGGAAATAAACCTTAAGATCTAATGATGAAAAGGATCCTATCATTTATTTATTTTTGCGGTACGCGGGCCTCTCACTGTTGTAGCCTCTCCCGTTGCAGAGCACAGGCTCCGGACGTGCAGGCTCAGCAGCCATGGCTCACGGGCCCAGCTGCTCCGCGGCATGTGGGATCTTCCCGGACCGAGGCACGAACTCGTGTCCCCTGCATCGGCAGGCGGACTCTCAACCACTGCGCCACCAGGGAAGTCCCGGATCCTATCATTTAAATGTCAGGGGAAAGAGCTGTTGAAGCAGAGAGAACAGCTAGTGCAATGACCCCAGGGCAGGAATACACTAGATGATTGAAGTAAAAGAAATAGTATGCTAAATGAAGGCAGTAGTGTAAGATTTAGGCAATGTATTATATAAAGTAATGCCAGCCACCACAGCAAACAGTCTCAGGGGCTTAACACAGCAAAGGTTTATTTCTTGCTCCTATTACATGTCTAAGGTGGTTTGGCAGGAAGGCTCTGCTGGTAGAGGTTACATCATCTTGAACACATGGTCTTCTAAGATCACTGGAGCAGGGACAGAGAGGAATGGAAGAACACTGGGTTTTAACTAACTCAGCTCTGAAGTGATGCACATCACTTCCTTTTACTTTCATTGGCCAAACTAGGCATATGGACCCAATCTAACTGCATAGGAGCCTGGGAAATGTAAATGGAGCACGTGGCATGTTTGGTGAACACTCTCTGCTGCAGACAGGGACCTGATCTTGTAGGGTTTCATTAGCCAGGCTAAAGAGTTTTAAGTGTGAATGAAGGCCAGTGGACAGTTTTGAAAGAAGTCCCCTGATCTGATTTTTTTTTTTTGATCACTCTGTCTCCTGTGTGGAAAATGGAAGTGAGTGAAAAGCTGAGGAGGGACTTAGAAGGCTATCACAAGAGTGTTAATAAGAGATAGTGGTGGCTTAAACTAAGAAGAAAGAGAAAGGTGGATTAGTTGGGAGTCTTTTTATTTTTAGAGGTAATAGAAGGTGCTGATGGAGTGGATATAGAGTATGAAGGAAAAGAAGGGGATCAAGGATGATTCTAAGGGTAATTGGTACATGCTATTTCTTTCTAGGGATGTTCTTTCCCAACTCCCCACCTGAAAAAATTTTCTTCCTTCCAGGTACCCAACTCAAATATATTTTTTTCTATAAAGCATTCTTTATACCTCTGACAGAACACATCTTTCCTTTCCTATACTCCCATACCATTCTGCTCATTCTTCTTTATGACATTTACTGAACTGTAGCATGACTATCATTTACCATCCATCTCTTCTACAAAACCATGAGCTAACATCTTGCCTGGCATATAGCTATTCAATAAAATTGTATTGAATAAACGAATGAATGAATATACAATGGCTAATATTTTCTTCTCTTGCCCAGTGACAGGACAATTCATATATATTTATATGAATTATACAGCATTCGAGCCTAAGGAATTCTCTTCAGTCTCTAAAACATTATTCTTGGCTGTATATCTGTAATGTTTGGCTGCCATAACTGCTTTTCTAAAATTTTTTTTTTAGTTGTTTTTTTTTTTTTATTAAATTAACAGAATGAGAGGCAGCTGCAGGTACTGGCAGATCACAAAATGCATAATTACTAAAAGTAACTGAAGCATATTACAGTATAATTCAACAGAAAAAAAAACACCTGGCACATGCTATGTTAATTTGTCATAAGAGAGCTTCAAAGAAAGCATTTGCTGCACCTGGCACATCCATCATTTCCCCGAAACGAATAGTACACCTTTTGTTTTTAATTGTCTCGTGTAATATAGAATAGAGCCTTATGTGATTTAATCTTTAGTCATCACTAAAGGATTCCATGCGTTGAGGAAATTTTCCCTTACAGTGTATCAACCAAAATATACATGGCCCATCCTTAACTTAAACTGTGCCTCAATAATAACAAAATGATCTAAGCAATTACAGTAATTAATTATAATGCCTGAGATATTGGCCCAAATTTCAAACTCTTATCCCATGCCTTAAGGAACCATAACTTCTCTTATTTTACTTAAGTATTTGTGGCATTTTCAGAGACTAGTGCATTGTAGGGAACACTTTGCTTTTAACTTCATAACCATACCTTTTCAGTTATATATATACCACTGATATTGAGAATTGAAGTATATTTAGAGTAGAAATTTTCTCTTTCAGCATGAGTTAGGATATCTATTTCTATGACAGAGACAAGCAGAAAAAGGCTAATTATTGTTATAAAACAGCTTCTAATGCTGACCTTTTTGAAATAATGTTTTTCCAGGTGTCTACTGAACATTTCCATAGGTACCTCACACTCAATATCGTCAAAACTGAACTCATTATTTCACACCTAGCCCAAGTCTTTGTTTCATCCTGTATTTTCCTTCCGTGTGTTAATATCTACCCACTTGCTCAAGTAAAACTCTAGATGTCATCCTGAACTCCTCATTTTCCTCACACCCCTAAATATCCAGTATTACTAATGCTACCTTCTAAATAACTCTTGAATCTGTCCATTTCCCTCCAATAGTTAGGCTGTCAACATTGCTCACCTAGATTACTGCTAAAACCCCCTAATTTACTACAGTCATATTTGCTTAACTATTTTTCCTGCTGTAATCAGCAAGACTTTCTGATGCTCAAATCAATCATGTCACTTCTCTCCTTAAAATACTTCAGTGCTCCCCAGTGTACTGATGGTAAAGTCTCAACTTCCTGTCAAGACATATAAGATCCTTGTATTTCCTTGTATTACCTTATACATATAAAATCCAAGCTGTATTTCTTTGTGATTCCTCTGTCATCCCCACTCCCATATCCTACTAACACTCTGTTCCATTCATACTGAGCTTTCTTTCAGTTTCCTAAATTTATTATCCCTTCTTATTTCCTGGCCTTCACACATGGATTTGATTGTAACACTCTTCGTTACCCTGGTTTTGTCCATCTAACTTCTATTTATCTTTCATGTATCGGCTTACGAGCCTACTTCCTCTGGAGAGACAGCTCTAATCCCCTGATCCTCCATATGTGTTCCCATAGCACTGTGAATTTTTTACAGCATTTACTACCTGTATGATAAACCTCATAGCTTTTCAGTATTTCTGGTAGTTCCTAAGTTTCACTGTGGTGGAGACTGGCTCTTGTTCTTCCTTGTCTCCCTAGCACCTAGCAAAGGCACTCACTTCAGTATATATAGAACGAATGAACTTTGTAATTGCCTCAGTCTTATCCTAAGATTAAAATTATATGTTGTAAAGAAAATTCACACGTTACTTTGAAACTTTGAGTTCATTCTTCAAGTAACTTAAAATAAGCTTTCTATAAATGATTTCTATAAATAGAGCTCAGTAGCACGTTGGTGTTTGTAGTCGTAGTCTCCTGCATTTATTACACAGTTTGACGGCTACTTTAAAATGTAATCACTGAATTATCGAATTAGTTGTCAGATGAGAGCAAGTAGACGGAAACTTTGAAAAAGCGAGATATAGGATATTAGAAATGTTCTTATTGAATGGACTACTTAAGTGATTCTGTGGAATTAACTAAAATTTGTCTAGACTAAAAACCACCTTATGTGTGCCAGGCACTGTTCTAAGCCCTGTGAATGTAGCTTCTCTTTTAGAGCTTTCATTCCAGGGTGGGGAGAGAAATAATAAGAAGGTAAACTAACAAATAAACAAGATAATTCTGTGTATTTTAAATGGCATGAAGAAAACAAATGCGATGATGCGATAGTAACTCGGACAGGGTGGGAGCTGAAAGGGCTGGACTGTTTCTTAAAAGGTGAGATTTAAACTGAGGCCCAAATGATAGAAATCAACTCTATGAAGAAGCCAGGAAAATATTCCAGGCAGATGAAAGAATAGCAAGTACGAAGGTGCAGTGTTAGGGAGCAGACCCATGTGATTAGAGTATAGTGAGTGAGGGGAGAGAATGCTGTCAGGTTGAGGAACTAGGCAAGAATCAGACCATGAGAATCTTGTAGGCTATTTTAAGTAAGCTGTTTGTACTTACTTTAACCAGGATATTTAAGTAAGTCTATTTTAAGTTTAAGTCCAAAGTGCAGCAGTAGGAAATCACTGGAGAATTTTAGACATTCCTAGGTCTTTAAAAGACCACTTTAGCTATTATGTGGAAAACAGACTAGAGAAGGGGCAAAAATGGAGTCAGGGAAACCAGATATTAGATTATGACAGTATTCTAGGCAATAGATGATAGTGGCTTAGAACAGAGTGTTGTGGGTGGAGATGGAGAGAAATGGGTAGTTATGAAATATATTAGGGAGGTGTAGGGTAGAACCCACGATAAGTCAAATCTAAGGGATGAGAAAATGGAAGGAATCTAAGATGACGTCTAAGCTTTGACTCGAGCATCTGGGTAGATGGTGATGATGCCCCTTTACTGGGAGGGAGGAAACTTGGGAAGGTATGGATAAGAAGTAGTTGCCATTTTGGACAAGTTGCATTTGAAGTGCTCGTTTGTGTTCCTCTACAGTCATGGCCTAAATGAGATCACTTAGGGGGAATGTGCAGAAAGGGAAAGACCGAACCTGGGCCTGTGACCAAGGGTGCTTGAATATATCTAAAGCTGGCCTGTAACCTGTGGTATTTTTAGTTAACTGAATAAGGCCTGAAACCTTAGGATGAATTTCCTTTTTTAGTAGTCAGGTCTTTTGAAGCCACACACGAAGTCAAGGTCACAGTCTTTGCAGTTGCTGACCATTTTGCTGCATACTCAGGATGACATTTTTTTCAGAGAATCTTCACTTTGCCTTTTAGATCTTGATATTATATAATGCCACAGATTTGCTTTACTGACATCTCTCGAAACGATTGGGCTTAAGGTGAGAGGCAGTGTGATTTAGTTGAGAGAACATTTTGATTAAAAGACTGGGTATGAAGCCCATTTTTTCCTCCAATCATTGCCTGACCTTAGGAACATTAAATAACTTTTCTGAGTCTTAATTTCTTTACCTATAAGATGAGAACAGTAACTACTTCGCAATATCAAAGCACTAACAAGATACAGTATTAACGTTCATGTGCAGTAGAAAACCCTCTTGGCTGATGTCCACTTCATCGTGGGCAACATGAACCAGTGAAGTTTCTGTACAGAGCATACTGACCAGGGCCCGAGACTTTCTCTGTGCCCTTACCTAGTCAGCTTAGACACTCTGCACTTGCTTTACAGTATCAGTGTGATTGTTCCCAAGCCAGGTTATGCCAGTTATACCTGTTTTAGAAATACATAATTTAATTAAATAAACCAGTGATATGTGAGTACAAAAAGAAAGTTATTGTTTCTTTTTAAACTGAATTGTATACTTTGGAGAATTTGCTGTTGAATTAAGTCTGGATAAGCAACTATAAAATAGAGGGAATACTGTAAAAATCTAGAATATTTCTGTATTTGGACTGCTTGCCAAGTGCCTTTAAATTCTTGTACCACCTTAATGAAAGCAAAAGTGGAAACGATTATAGATGATAACATTATGGATGTGGTTTGTGTAAGAAAGACATTCAACATTGAAACACTCCAATCAGTGTGCTCATACTTTAAAAGAAAAAATGCTTTAAGAACTTTGTATATTCCAGGCAAAAAGCTCAGACAAAATCCTTATCCTTCCTTAGGCTTCAGACCTCTTAAAAATCTGAGGAAATCTATAGACCTTCTTCCCAGACTAGGTAAACACACAAGATCTTGTATATAGTTCAGGGTATTTGTGAACGTACTACCTGAAGCCTGTCCGTGGACCACAGAGGAATTGCTCTTGCGTTAGGTGCTCACCCTTCACCAACTTCCACCTCCAGCTGAAGAATTGGATGACTTCCCAATGTTGATTCTAATATTTTTTAATAGATATAGCATTAATTATTTTGTTTATAAATTATTTTATAAAATTTTACTTACACAGAACGTAGTAAATCAATTATATTTTACAAATAAATTTTAAATTATATTTTGTAGGCATGACTAGGATTTTCTATCACATACACATGAATTAATATAAGTGAACTAAAAATATTTAGGACACTGATGGGCTAAGCAATTCCCAGTAATAGAATAAGGAATTCCTTGTTCTTCTACAATTACATTGAAATCGGTAGAAGATAATTTTACCTTAAACCTTATGATATGTAATATGTCAGAAATTATAGAGAACCTGGGTACAGTTCCATTTAAATTCTGTAATTAGTATAAAGTACTCTTTAACTGCCATAATGTCATAAAGAAACTGGAAATGTCATCTATCTCTGTACCTTCTGGCAGGCTACACTTAAATCATTCCCGATCGGTAAGGATGTTTCTGTTTTTAAAGATTTCCAGTGAAGAGATTATATAGCTTTACTTGGCAAGTGTTTGAGTGTAATACCACTGTGAAACTTTCTGGAAGGTCTTATTTTATGTTTATCCTAAATTACTAATGACATAGGGAACTCTCAATTATATTCTCTAATAAAGAGACATTTTCTCATAGATAATACAGAGTCAGATCATCCTCCTGGGTCTTTCTGTTATCCTGCAATGAAATATCCTGATAGAGAAATAAGGAGCTGCAAAGTACTGACAGGCAGGCTCCGGGAAGGCCTCGGCGGATAGAGTTGGTGAAATCACTTTTCTCTCCACCCTTTAATACATTCTAAACTTTCATTCAGGAGTGAGATTGAAGGAAATGCTTAACTGAAAAATTCTCTTTTCTTAGGCACTTCAAATCCTTTGGAGAAAGTAGTAGACTATAAATAAATCTAAATAAATGTTTAAAACTTTTTATCTAAAGTGTGTTTTGTGGTAGATTCCTCAGTAACTGTTGAGCAAATAGCGAATAAAATTTTCTAACTGCTAGGTTTCCTAAACCTGCAAATATGTATTAAATCCCTATGTGTAAAGCCCTGTGGTGTATACTGTGGAAACTAAAAACAATCCCCTTTTTAAAAGTCTCCATTATACTTGGGGGCCTGTGAGTATGTGTGTGTGTGTATAAGTGTATATGTATATAAACACATAGATAAACCACTAATTAGAATTATAATACAGAATTGTTAAATGTCTCCTACATAAAATAAATAATGCTTTGATGTGAGAAGAGAACTGTCTGGATTAAAAGGAACTGGGAAGGAGGCATAGAAAGAAGAGGAACAAGGGTGGAATCTTAAAGAATGGGCAGGATTTTAACGGGAAATCTTCAATAGAGGGTACAGAAAGTGATACAAAATGAGCCTAAAGATGATACATATATGATTTATTGGTGAGACAGTGAGAGCCTAACTGAAGTAGAAGGCTCCTATTGGAGACAAGGTTGGAAAGATAAATTACACAAAATTTTGGAGGAATTTGAATGCAGTCTCAGGAGTTTGGACTGTTTTGTCTGGTAGCAGAGAGCCCCTGGAGATTATTGCTCAAGGAAACAAATTATTAAGGTGGTGCTTTAGAAAGAGAAATATGCTAGTGATGTGTTAGGGAAAACTACTCCATCAGTTGAGCGCTGCTATGTGCACTGGTGGATGCTATACATACAGTTTTTCACTTGATGCTGAGAAGCCCGAGCAGTTGGCTACTGCAGTAAATCTAAAAATTAAGTTATAAGAACCATCAGTTGTGATGGTAACACTGAGTAGTAATGAAGAATAGGGAATTCCCTGGTTAAGGTTCTTCCCTGAAGAATAGGGAATTCAGTGGTTAAGACTTGGTGCTTTCACTGCCGTGGGCTGGGGTTCAATCTCTGGTGAGAACACTAAGATCCTGCAAGCTGTGCAATGCAGCCAAAAAATGTATATGTATACATATACACATATAAAGGAAATGAAAAATGGATGCAAAAAACACTGCAGAGGAAGAATCTATTTAGGGGCAAACTAGATGTTGCATTCAAGAGAAAGTGAGAAACAGAGTTGACTTTAAGGTTTTTAACCTAAGTAGTGAGGGCAGAGATGTCAGTATAAAAACTGAGTAGCAGGATGAGAAGTAGGTTTTATCTTAGGACTTTAAAAAAAAAAACAGAGAGAAAAGTAGGTTTGCAAAGGGATGCAAAATGTTTGATGTTAGTCATGTTAAATTTGAATATAGGACTGAACCTTTAGGGAAGAAATCAGAAAGATATAACTTGTCAGGTTTCCAAGTAAATGTGTAAATATTTCTATTCCTTACAGTGCCTAATACACACATTCACACATACATTCTCTTTCACTTATTCATCTAACAAACATTTAGCATTTGCCTGCCGTGGTGCACAGACCAGGGGAGTGGTTAAGAGCACAGACTTTGGAGCCAAAGGGCCCGGTTTTTCAATTCTGACTCTCCAATTGACAAGCTGTGTGAGTCTAGGCAAGTTACTTAACTTTATTTTTAAATGCCTCTGTCTTTTAATTTTCTCATATGTAAAGTTGGGGATCTCACGGGGTTATCATGAAAGCTAGAAAAGGTAGTTTACGTAAAGCATCTGGAACAGTGCTGGGCACCGAGGAAGCACTGGGGGATTGTTCGCTGTTATTACCACCGTCACCAGCATCTTCACTGTCTTGATGAATAGCAGTGTTGCTTGCTGTCCAATGGGGGTGACAGCGCTTGATACACGATAGAACAGATATTTACACAGATAAAAAGTAACTTGGAGGGCTTCCCTGGTGGCGCAGTTGTTGAGACTCCGCCTGCCGATGCGGGGACGTGGGTTCGTGCCCCGGTCCGGGAAGATCCCACATGCTGCGGAGTGGCTGGGCCCGTGAGCCATGGCTGCTGAGCCTGCACATCTGGAGCCTGTGCTCCGCAACGGGAGGCCACCACAGTGAGAGGCCCACGTACTGCAAAAAAAAAAAAATAACTTAGAGTTAATAATTTGTATCTTTGTGATCTTAAATTTTGTGGGAAATTACTACTATCTAATAGGAATTATTAGGAATTATTACTATTATTCAGATAAATTGTCATGGGTAAATGAATAGCTTAGGCATCAAATTATGCAGTAGGTGTTTTGTGAAAAGGTTTTGTATAAACTGAGTTTTGGCTAACTTTATAAATACAATCATTGTATCATCTTCCTCTCCATAGTACTCAGAGGTTATTTCTCATCAGCACTAATGTGCATAACTTTTACCTTTAATTACATTCGGCCTAGAAGACTGGCCACGTTAGTCACTTTGCTTTTCTTTGTTATGTCATGTTGAGGAGCAGCAGTAACTTAAACTACACAAGATACTTTAAAGGAAGCATAGTCATTTATCTCACATTATTATTACCACCAAAATAAAGCTGAGGTCAAACATTAGAGTTTGTCTGTCGCGCCATCAGTGATAGATACTCAAGCTTCTCATACTCAGTGACATGTATAGGTGAAGCCACTGAGTAGGAATAAGTCGTTTCCCCTTAGTCTGTAAGTTCTGTTGTGGCAACATCCATGTGTTTACCACCACATGCCTTGCACATGGCCATAAAGAATATTCAGTAGATATTTTTGGAATTGATTTGTGGACATTATTTTTTGTCCTCTTCTATGTATTTATAACAAACTGCTTGCTGATTTTAACAGCTATCCACTCAAATATAGGACACGAGAGGGACTTACCAGGTTTTTAGGTTCACTTGGAAAAAATTCAAGGCTCATAATTGGAAGTGTTAATCTATCGATTTACTTTAGAAGCAGAAGTAAGGTCAAAGGATAAAACCCAATCCTGAATTAACTATTTTAATACTCAGAAATTGATTTGATCTTGTTTAAAGTTATTTTAAAGACTACATGGTATCTGCTTCTAACCTGGGACCCTGGAAATTATCTTTAGCCAAAAGCAATATAATGCTTATATGTTGAACAACAACAACAACAAAGACAACATTTCTGTCTTCTGTGCATAAGATTATTCCAGCTAATAAAGCATAAAAGATATGAATGCATAAAATAAGGCAAATATACAACCAACCAAAACATAAATTTTAATCCTGAATGTACTACATTGAAATGATGTTGAGTGATTGACATTACCTTAAATTTCCAAGAGTTGAACCCTGCTAAGAAGCACCATATATGAATCTTAAAAATAACAAACACTGTATCTGTTTCATATGAATACACTTTCATTTTAATGCCAAGTACTACCTCAAGATACAGATATTAACGAGACTTTGGCACTTTTAAAATATGTGAATGTGAGTTTTTTGCTTTTTTTATTGTGGTAAAATAAACATAATATAAAATGTACAATTTTAACCATTATTTAAATTGTGATAAAAAATTTAGTCTTAATCATTTTTTTTGACATCTTTATTGGAGTATAACTGCTTTACAATGGTGTGTTAGTTTCTGCTTTACAACAAAGTGAATCAGCTATACATATACATATATCACCATATTCCCTCCCTCTTGCGTCTCCCTCCCACCCTCCCTATCCCACCCATCTAGGTGGTCAAAAAGCACCGAGCTGATCTCCCTGTGCTATGTGGCTTCTTCCCACTAGCTATCTATTTTACATTTGGTAGTGTATATATGTCCATGCTACTGTCTCACTTCAGCCCAGCTTACCCTTCCCCCTCCCTGTGTCCTCAAGTCCATTATCTACGTCTGCCTCTTTATTCCTGTCCCTCCCCTAGGTTCATCAGAGCAATATTTTTTTTAGATTCCATATATACGTGTTAGCATACGGTATTTGTTTTTCTGACTTACTTCACTCTGTAGGACAGACTCTAGGTCCATCCCCCTCACTACAAATAACTCAATTTGGGGCTGAGTAATGTTCCATTGTATATATGTGCCACATCTTCATTGTCCATTCATCTGTCGATGGACACTTAGGTTGCTTCCATGCCCTGGCTGTTGTAAATAGTGCTGCAATGAACATTGTGGTACATGACTCTTTTTGAATTATGGTTTTCTCAGGGTATATACCCAGTAGTGGGATTGCTGGGTCATATGGTAGTTCTATTTTTAGTTTTTTAAGGAACCTCCATACTGTTCTCCATAGTGGCTGTATCCATTTACATTCCCACCAACACTGCAAGAGGGATGCCTTTTCTCCACACCCTCTCCAGCATTTATTGTTTCTAGATTTTTTGATGATGGCCATTCTGACCAGTGTGAGGCGATACCTCATTGTAGTTTTGATTTGCATTTCTCTAATGATTAGTGATGTTGACCATCCTTTCATGTATTTGTTGGCAATCTGTATATCTTCTTTGGAAAAATGTCTATGTAGGTCTTCTGCCCATTTTTGGATTGGGTTTTTTGTTTTTTTGATACTGAGCTGCGTGAGCTGCTTGTGTATTTTGGAGACTGATCCTTTGTTAGTTGCTTCATCTGCAAATATTTCTCCCATTCTGAGGGTTGTCTTTTCATCTTGTTTATGGCTTCTTTTGCTGTGCAAAAGCTTTTCAGTTTCATTAGGTCCCATTTGTTTATTTTTGTTTTTATGTCCACTTCTCTAGGAGGTGGGTCAAAAAGCATCTTGCTGTGATTTATGTCACACTGTGTTCTGCTTATGTTTTCCTCTAATAGTTTTACAGTGTCTGGGCTTACATTTACGTCTTTAATCCATTTTGAGTTTATTTTTATGTATGGTGTTAGGGAGTGTTCTAATTTCATTCTTTCACGTGTAGCTGTCCAGTTTGCCCAGCACCACTTACTGAAGAGGCTGTCTTTTCTTGCCTCCTTTATCAAAGATAAGGTGACTTTCTGTGCATGGGTTTATCTCAGGGCTTTCTATCCTGTTCCATTGATCTTATTTCTGTTTTTGTGCCAGTACCATACTATCTTGATTACTCTAGCTTTGTAGTATAGTCGAAAGTCAGGGAGCCTGATTCCTACAGCTATGTTTGTCTTTCTCAAGAATTCTTTGGCTATTTGGGGTCTTTTGTGTTTCTGTAAAATTTGTGAAATTTTTTTTTCTAGTTCTGTGAAAAATGCCATTGGTAGTTTGATAGGGATTGCATTGAATCTGTAGATTGCTTTGGTTAATAGAGTCATTCTCACAATGTTTATTCTTCCAATCCAAGAACATGATACAGTTCTCCATCTGTTTGTATCATCTTTAACTTCTTTCATCAGTGTCTTATAGTTTTCTGCATACAAGTGTTTTGTCTCCTTAGATAGGTTTATTCCCAGGTATTTTATTCTTTTTGTTGCAGTGGTAAATGGGAGTGTTTCATTAATTTCTCTTTCAGATTTTTCATCGTTAGTGTATACGAATGCAAGAGATTTCTGTGCATTAATTTTGTATCCTGCTACTTTAACAGATTCATTGATTAGCTCTAGTAGTTTTCTGGTAGCATCTTTAGGATTCTCTACGTATAGGATCATGTCATCTGCCGTGACAGTTTTACTTCTTCTTTTCCCACTTGGATTCCTTTCATTGCTTTTTCTTCTCTGATTGCTGTGGCTAAAACTTCCAAAACTATGTTGAATAATAGTGGTGAGAGTAGGCAACCTTGTCTGGTTCCTGATCTTAGTGGAAATGGTTTCCATTTTTCACCGCTGAGAAGGATGTTGGCTTTGGTTTGTTATATATGGCCTTTATTATGTTGAGATAAGTTCCCTCTTTGCCTACTTTCTGGAGAGTTTTTATCATAAATGGGTGTTGAATTTTGTCAGAAGCTTTTTCTGCATCTATTGAGATTTTAGTATGGTTTTTATCCTTCAGTTTGTTAATATGGTGTATCACATTGATTGATTTGCATATATTGAAGAATCCTTGCATTCCTGGGATAAACCCCACTTGATCATGGTGTATGATCATTCTAATGTGCTGTTGGATTCTGTTTGCTAGTGTTTTGCTGAGGATTTTTGTATCTGCGTTCATCAGTGATATTGGTCTGTAATTTGCTTTTTAGGTGACATTGTTGTCTGGTTTTGGTATCAAGGTGATGATGGCCTCGTGGAATGAGTTGGAGAGTGTTCCTCCCTCTGCTATATTTTGGAAGAGTTTGAGAAGGATAGGTGTTAGCTCTTCTCTAAATCTTTGACAAAATTCGCCTGTGAAGCCATCTGATCCTGGGCTTTTGTTTGTTGGAAGATTTTTAATCACAGTTTCAATTTCAGTGCTTGTGATTGTTCTGTTTATATTTTCTCTTTCTTCCTGCTTCAGTCTTGGAAGGTTGTGTTTTTCTAAGAATTTGTCCATTTCTTCCAGGTTTTCCATTTTATTGGCATAGAGTTGCTTGTAGTAATCTCTCATGATCCTTTGTATTTCTGCAGTGTCAGTTGTTACTTCTCCTTTTTCATTTCTAATTCTGTTGATTTGAGTCGTCTCCGTTTTTTTCTTGACAAGTCTTGCTAATGGTTTATCAATTTTGTTTATCGTTTCAAAGAACCAGCTGTTAGTTTTATTGATCTTTGCTATCGTTTCCTTCATTTCTTTTTCATTTATTTCTATTGTGATCTTTATGATTTCCTTCCTTCTGCTAACTTTGGTGGTTTTTTGTTCTTTCTCTAATTGCTTCAGGTGTAAGGTTAGGTTGTTTTTTTTGAGATTTTTCTTGTTTCTTGAGGTAGGAATGTATTGCTATAAACTTCCCTCTTAGAACTGATTTGCTGCATCCATAGGTTTTGGGTCATTGTGTTTTCATTGTCATTTGTTTCTAGGTACTTTTTGATTTCCTCTTTGATTTCTTCAGTGATCTCTTGGTTATTTAGTAGCATATTGTTTAGCCTCCATATATTTGTATTTTTTACAGTTTTTTCCCTGTAATTGGTATTTACTCTCATAGCATTGTGGTCGGAAAACATACTTGATACAATTTCAGTTTTCTTCAATTTACCAAGGCTTGATTTGTGACCCAAGATATAATCTATCCTGAAGAATGGTCCGTGAGAACTTGAGAAGAAAGTGTGTTCTGTTGGTTTTGGATGGAATGTCCTATAAATATCAATTAAGTCCATCTTTTTTAATGTGTCATTTAAAGCTTTTGTTTCCTTATTGATTTTCATTTTGGTTGATCTGTCCATTGTTGAATGTGAGGTGTTAAAGTCCCCTACTATTATTGTGCTACTGTTGATTTCCCCTTTTATGGCTGTTAGCATTTGCCTTATGTATTGGGGTGCTCCTGTGTTGGGTGATGAATATTTACAATTGTTATATCTTCTTCTTGGATTGATCCCTTAATCATTATGTAGGTTCCTTCTTTTTCTCTTGTTGTAGTCTTTATTTTAAAGTCTAGTTTTGTCTGATATGAGAATTGCTACTCCAGCTTTCTTTTGATTTCCATTTGCATGGAATATCTTTTTCAATACCCTACTTTCAGTCTGTATGTGTCCCAAGGCCTGAACTGGGTCTCTTGTAGACAGCATATATACGGGTCTTGTTTTAGTCTCCTTTCAGACAGTCTGTGTCTTTTGATTGGAGCATTTAATCCATTTACATTTAAGGTAGTTCTCGATATGTATGTTCCCATTACCATTTTCTTAATTGTTTTGAGTTTGGTATTGTAGGTCTTTCCTTGTCTTGTTTTTCCTGCCTAGAGAAGTTCCTTTAGCATTTGTTGTAAAGCTGGTTTGGTGGTGCTGAACTCTCTTAACTTTTGCTTGTCTGTAAAGGTTTTAATTTCTCCGTCAAATCTGAATGAGATCCTTGCTGGGTAGAGTAATCTTGGTTGTAGGTTTTTCCCTTTTATCACTTTAAATATGTCCTGCCACTCCCTTCTGGCTTGCAGAGTTTCTGGTGAAAGATCAGCTGTTAAGCTTACAGAGATTCCCTTGTATGTTATTTGTTGCTTTTCCCTTGCTTCTTTTAGTATTTTTTCTTTGTATTTAATTTTTGATAGTTTGATTGTTATGTGTCTTCTTGTGTTTCTCCTTGGATTTATCCTGTATGGGACTCTCTGCACTTCCTGGACTTGATTGACTATCTCCTTTCCCATGTTAGGGAAGTTTTCAACTATAATCTCTTCAAATATTTTCTCAGTCCCTTTCTTTTTCTCTTCTTCTGGGACTCCTATAATTCGAATGTTGTTGCATTTAATGTTTTCCCAGAGGTCTCTGGGACTGTCCTCAATTCTTTTCATTCTTTATTCTGTACTCCAGTTGCTATTTCCAGTATTTTGTCTCACCTGTCACTTATCTGTTCTTCTGCGTCAGTTATTCTACTCTTGAACCTTCTAGAGAATTTTTAATTTAATTTATTGTGTTGTTCATCATTGTTTGTTTGCTCTTTAGTTCTTATAGGTCCTTGTTAAGCATTTTTTATATTTTCTCCATTCCATTTCCAAGATTTTGGATCATCTTCACCATCATTACTCTGAATTCTTTTTCAGGTAGACTGCTTATTTCCTCTTCATTTGTTTCGTCTGGTGGGTTTTTACCTTGCTCCTTTATCTGCTGCATATTTCTCTGTCTTCTCATTTTGCTTAACTTACTGTGTTTGCGGTCTTCTTTTTGCAGGCTGCAGGTTCGTAGTTCCCGTTGTTTTTAGTGTCTGCCCCCAGTGGGTAAGGTTGGTTCAGTGGGTTGTGTAGGCTTCCTGGTGGAGGGGACTGGTGCCTGTTTTCCCGTGGGTGGGGCTGGATCTTGTCTTTCTGGTGGGCAGGGCTGCGTCTGGTGGTGTGTTTTGGGTGTCTGTGAACTTATTATGATTTTAGTCAGCCTCTCTGCCAATGGGTGCGGTTGTGTTCCTGTCTTGCTAGTTGATTGGCATGCGGCCTCCAGCACTGGAGCTTGCTGGTCGTTGGGTGGAGCTGGGCCTTAGCGTTGAGACAGAGATCTCTCAGAGAGCTCTTGCAGATTGATATTACGTGGGGCCAGGAGGTCTCTGGTGGTCCAGTGTCCTGAACTCAGCTCTCCCACCTCAGAAGCTCAGGCCTCACACTAGGCCAGAGCACCAAGACCCTGTCAGCCGCACAGCTGCCACGGAAACAAATCTTCTCTCAAGAGCCAACTCTTTTTGACAGATTTGTCAGTTCTCTAGATGAGTTCATTTGTGATCTCCTGACGTTACTGAGCGTGCTTGGTTTTGCCTGACAGGTAGCAACCAGATCACTGAGTTTTCGAGGTTTGCAACAAACAGAGGGCTTATTCAGTAAGCAGCCAAGCGACAGGATGACCAGTCTCATATTTGCCTCCCTGAAGACAAGGGGCTCAAGCTATTTTGGGAATAAAGAATAAAAAAATACAGCAGTCTGAGGTGTGGTGAGTGTGAGGCACACAGGGATTGGAAAAAGGTGCAGAAGTTGTCCTTCTGCACAGGCGTAACTAAGCTCGAGTGGTGTATTCTTGATGGGTCCTCAATGCCCTCTTGCTGCAAATGCAAAACAGGCTTCCCAGGGGTAGAATACTTTGGTCCTTGCCAGCCAAGAGATGGCTTTTTATCATGCAGAATATTTCTCTGTTGTTATTATTATTGCTGTCTTCTTTTTCGTTTAGCAGTTTATTACAGGTTATGATAAAAGATACACATGAACATCAAATGGACGAGATGCATAGGGCCAGGCATGGGAGAGGGGTACGGAGCATCTTTACCCTCTCCAGGCCCAAAACTCTGCCCAAATTTCCACGTGTTCACCCACCTGAAAGTTTTCCATTCATTTTAAGTGAACAGTTCAATAGTGCTAAGTATTTTCACACTATTGTACAACCAATGTCCAGAATATATATGTATTTTATAAAGAAATGAGTCGTTTCAGATATGGTCTATTAAGAAGCAACTTTTATTTTGCGCACAAGATACTTTTGTTCAAAACATGAACATGTATCTCACTAATAAAGATTCGATTTTGTTAAATTTTTGAACAGTTATATTAATGGCTTTTTCTTCTGTTCTTTTTTTTTTCTTCCCTGTCTCTTGATTAATAGGAGTGAGCTGAATCGACAGAAACTTCATACCCAAGAGCTGCTTTCTCAGCTGGAAATGGCAAATGAAAAGGTAGTTGAGGTAAGATAATGACCCTCCTGGGAAGTGCTTTCTGCTGCAGGTTGATACACACGTTATAGAATTTTACCTGAGCCAAGTCCAAATTAATTCTCAACTTGGAAATACCATACGGATGTGAGTATTTCTTGTAGAAATCATACATAACCCTAAAAGTGCACACTTAATATAATATGAATAAGAGCTTTGAAAGCTAGTGATTCATCATATTTAAATGACAAAGATAGAGCTCTTATTTCAGTTTCACCAGTATACCTTGTGCTTTTTCAGAATTGTTAGGATCCCCTTTATTTCTGTGCATGTCTAAGACTTTTTTTAACCCAATTCCTGTAATTTTTTTTAACATCTTTATTGGAGTATAATTGCTTTACATTTTTGTGTTAGTTTTTGCTATATAACAGACTGTATGAGCTATACATATACATATATCCCCATATCCCCTCCCTCTTGCGTCTCCCTCCCACCCTCCCTATCCCACCCATCTAGGTGGTCACAAAGCACCGAGCTGATCTCCCTGTGCTGTGCGGCTGCTTCCTACTTGCTATCTATTTTACATTTGGTAGTGTATATCTGTCAGTGCCACTCTCTCATTTCATCCCAGCTTACCCTTCCCCCTCCCCATATCCTCAACTCCATTCTCTTCATCTGCGTCTTTATTCCTGTCCCTCCCCTAGGTTCATCAGAACCTTTTTTTTTTTTTTTAGAATCCATATATATGTGTTAGCATACGGTATTTGTTTTTCTCTTTCTGATTTACCTCACTCTGTATGACAGACTCTAAATTCACCCACCTCACTACAAATAACTCAATTTGGTTTCTTTTTATGGCTGAGTAATATTCCATTGTATATATGTGCCACATCACCTTTATCCACTCATCTATCGATGGACATCTAGGTTGCTTCCATGTCCTGGCTGTTGTAAATAGTGCTGCAATGAACATTGTGGTACATGACTCTTTTTGAATTATGGTTTTCTCAGGGTATATGCCCAGTAGTGGGATTGCTGGGTCATATGATAGTTCTATTTTTAGTTTTTTAAGGAACCTCCATACTGTTCTCCATAGTGGCTATATCAATTTACATTCCCACCAACACTGCAAGAGGGTTTCCTTTTCTCTACACCCTCTCCAGCATTTATTGTTTGTAGATATTTTGATGATGGCCATTCTGACCAGTGTGAGGCGATACCACATTGTAGTTTTGATTTGCATTTCTCTAATGATTAGTAATGTTGACCATCCTTTCACATATTTGTTGGCGATCTGTATATCTTCTTTGGAAAAATGTCTATTAAGGTCTTCTGCCCATTTTTGGATTGGGTTGTTTGTTTTTTTGTCACTGAGCTGCGTGAGCTGCTTGTGTATTTTGGAGACTGATCCTTTGTCAGTTGCTTCATTTGCAAATATTTTCTCCCATTCTGAGGGTTGTCTTTTCATCTTGTTTATGGCTTCCTTTGCTGTGCAAAAGCTTTTCAGTTTCATTAGGTCCCATTTGTTTATTTTTGTTTTTATGTCCATTTCTCTGGGAGGTGGGTCAAAAAAGATCTTGCTGTGATTTATGTCACAGAGTGTTCTGCTTATGTTTTCCTCTAATAGTTTTACAGTGTCTGGGCTTACATTTATGTCTTTAATCCATTTTGAGTTTATTTTTATGTATGGTGTTAGGGAGTGTTCTAATTTCATTCTTTCACATGTACCTGTCCAGTTTTCCCAGCACCACTTACTGAAGAGGCTGTCTTTTCTTGCCTCCTTTATCAAAGATAGGTGACCATCTGTGCATGGGTTTATCTCTGGGCTTTCTATCCTGTTCCATTGATCTATATTTCTGTTTATGTGCCAGTACCATACTGTCTTGATTACTGTAGATTTGTAGTATAGTCTACTATAGTCTCTAATATAGTCTGTAGTATAGTCTGTAGTCAGTGTGATTCCTCCAGATCCGTTTAGCTTTCTCAAGATTGCTTTGGCTATTTGGGGTCTTTTATGTTTCCATAAAATTTGTGAAATTTTTTGTTCTAGTTCTGTGAAAAATGCCATTGGTAGTTTGATAGGGATTGCATTCAATCAGTAGATTCCTTTGGATAGTACAGTCATTTTCACAATGTTGATTCTTCCAATCCAAGAACATGGTATATCTCTCCATCTGTTTGTATCATCTTTAATTTCTTTCATCAGTGCCTTATAGTTTTCTGCATACAGGTGTTTTGTCTCCTTAGGTAGGTTTATTCCTAGGTATTTTATTCTTTTTGTTGCAGTGGTAAATGGGAGTATTTCATTAATTTCTCCTTCAGATTTTTCCTCATTAGTGTATAGGAATGCCAGAGATTTCTGTGCATTAATTTTGTATCCTGCTACTTTAACAGATTCATTGATTAGCTCTAGTAGTTTTCTGATAGCATCTTTAGGATTCTCTATGTATAGGATCATGTCATCTGCAAACAGTGACAGTTTTACTTCTTCTTCTCCAATTTGGATTCCTTTTATTGCTTTTTCTTATCTGATTGCTATGGCTAAAACTTCCAAAACTGTGTTGAATAATAGTGGTGAGAGTAGGCAACCTTGTCTTGTTCCTGATCTTAGTGGAAATGGTTTCCATTTTTCACCACTGAGAAGGATGTTGGCTGTGGGTTTGTTATATATGGCCTTTATTATGTTGAGATAAGTTCCCTCTATGCCTACTTTCTGGAGAGTTTTTATCATAAATGGGTGTTGAATTTTGTCAAAAGCTTTTTCTGCATCTATTGAGATGATAAAATGGTTTTTATCCTTCTGTTTGTTAATGTGGTTTATCACATTGAATGATTGGTATATATTGAAGAATCCTTTCATTCATGGGATAAACCCCACTTGATCATGGTGTATGATCCTTTCACTGCGCTGTTGGATTTTGTTGGCTAGTATTTTGTTGAGGATTTTTGTATCTGTGTTCATCAGTGCTACTGGCCTGTAGTTTTCTTTTTTTGTGACATCTTTCTCTGGTTTTGGTATCAGGGTGATGATGGCCTCATAGAATGAGTTTGGGAGTGTTCCTCCCTCTGCTATATTTTGGAAGAGTTTGAGAAGGATAGGAGTTAGCTCTTTTCTAAGTGTTTGACAGAATTCTCCTGTGAAGCCATCTGATCCTGGGCTTTTGTTTGTTGGAAGACTTTTAATCACAGTTTCAATTTCAGTGCTCGTGATTGTTGTTTATATTTTCTCTTTCTTCCTGGTTCAGTCTTGGAAGGTTGTGTTTTTCTAAGAATTTATCCATTTCTTCCAGGTTGTCCATTTTATTGGCATAGAGTTACTTGTAGTAATCTCTCATGATCCTTTGTATTTCTGTAGTGTCAGTTGTTACTTCTCCTTTTTCATTTCTAATTCTGTTGCTTTGAGTCTTCTCCTTTTTTTTCTTTTTGAGTCTGGCTAATGGTTTACCAATTTTGTTTTTCTTCTCAAAGAAACAGCTTTTAGTTTTATTGATCTTTGCTATGGTTTCCTTCATTTCTTTTTCATTTATTTCTATTGTGATCTTTATGATTTCCTTCCTTCTGCTAAGTTTGGGGGGTTTTTTTGTTCTTCTTTCTCTAATTGCTTTTGGTGTAAGGTTATGTTGGTTTTTTGATATTTTTTTGGTTTCTTGAGGTAGGATTGTGTTGCTATAAACTTCCCTCTTAGGACTGCTTTTGCTGCATCCCATAGGTTTTGGGTCATCATGTTTTCATTGTCATTTGTTTCTAGGTATTTTTTGATTTCCTCTTTGATTTTTTTCAGTGATCGCTTGGTTATTTAGTAGCGTATTGTTTAGCCTCCATATGTTTGTATTTTTTGCAGTTTTCTTCCTGAAATTGCTATTTAGTGTTATAACATTGTGGTTGGAAAAGATACTTGATACGATTTCAATTTTCTTCAATTTACCAAGGCTTGATTTGTGACCCAGGATATGGTCTGTCCTGGAGAATGGTCCATGAGCACTTGAGAAGAAAGTGTGTTCTGTTGGTTTTGGATGGAATGTCCTATAAATATCAATTAAGTCCATCTTTTTTAATGTGTCATTTAAAGCTTTTGTTTCTTTATTGATTTTCATTTTGGTTGATCTGTCCATTGTTGAATGTGAGGTGTTAAAGTCCCCTACTATTATTGTGCTACTGTTGATTTCCCCTTTTATGGCTGTTAGCATTTGCCTTATGTATTGGGGTGCTCCTATGTTGGGTGCATAAATATTTCCAAATGTTATATCTTCTTCTTGGATTGATCCCTTAATCATACGTAGGGTCCTTCTTTTTCTCTTGTTATAGTCTTTATTTTAAAGTCTTGTTTTGTCTGATATGAGAATTGCTACTGCAGCTTTCTTTTGATTTCCACTTGCATGGAATATCTTTTTCTGTCCCCTCACTTTCAGTCTGTATGTGTCCCTAGGTCTGAAGTGGGTCTCTTGTAGACAGCATGTATACGGATCTTGTTTTAGTATCCTTTTGGGAAGTCTGTGTCTTTTGATTGGAGTATTTAATCCATTTACATTTAAGGTAGTCCTCAGTATCGATGTTCCTATTACCATTTTCTTAATTGTTTTGGGTTTGTTATTGTAGGTCTTTTCCTTGTCTTGTTTTTCCTGCCTAGAGAAGTTCCTTTAGCATTTGTTGTAAAGCTTGTTTAGTGGTGCTGAATTCTCTTAGCTTTTTCTTGTCTGTAATGTTTTCAATTTCTCCATCCAATCTGAATGAGATCCTTGCTGGGTAGAGTAATCTTGGATGTAGGTTTTTCTCTTTCATAACTTTAAATATGTCCTGCCACTCCCTTCTGGCTTGCAGAGTTTCTGCTGAACGATTAGCTGTTAAGGTTATAGCGTTTCCCTTGTATGTTATTTGTTGCTTTTCCTTTGCTTCTTTAATATTTGTTCTTTGTATTTAATTTTTGATAGTTTGATTAATATGTGTCTTGTTGTGTTTCTTCATGGATTTATCTTGTTTGGGACTCTCTGCACTTCCTGGACTTGATTGACTGTTTCCTTTCCCATATTAGGGAAGTTTTTAACTATAATCTCTTGAAATATTTTCTCAGTCCTTTTTTTTTTCTCTTCTTCTGGGAGCCCTATAAATCGAATGTTGTTTCATTTAATGTTGTCCCAGAGGTCTCTGAGTCTGTCCTCAATTCTTTGCATTCTTTTTTGTTTATTCTGCTCTGCAGTAGTTATTTCCTCTCTTTTATCGTTCAGGTCACTAATCCGTCCTTCTGCCTTAGTTATTCTGCTATTGATTCCTTCTAGAGAATTTTTAATTTCATTTATTGTGTTGTTCATCATTGTTTCTTGCTCTTTAGTTCTTCTAGGTCCTTGTTAAATGTTTCCTGTATTTTCTCCATTCTATTTCCAAGATTTTAGATCATCTTCACTATCATTACTCTGAATTATTTTTCAGGTAGACTGCCTATTTCCTCTTCATTTGTTTGGTCTGGTGGGTTTTTACCTTGCTCCTTCATCTGCTGCATATTTCTCTGTCTTCTCATTTTGCTTAACTTACTGTTTGGGGTCTCTTTTTTGCCAGTTGTAGGTTCGTAGTTCCCGTTATTTTTGGTGTCTGCCCCCAGTGGTTAAGGTTGGTTCAGTGGGTTGTGTAGGCTTCCTGGTGGAGGGGACTGGTGCCTGTGTTCTGGTGGGTTGGGCTGGATCTTGTCTTTCTGGTGGGCAGGGCCTCGTCCAGTGGTGTGTTTTGGTGTATCTGTGAACTTATTATGATTTTAGGCAGCCTCTCTGCTAATGGGTGGGGTTGTGTACTGTCCTACTGGTTTTTTGGCATGCCATGTCCAGCACTGGAGCTTGCTGGTTGTTGAGTGTAGCTCGGTCTTGGCGTTGAGGCGGAGATCTCTGGGAGAGCTCTCGCCGATTGATATGCCATGGGGCCGGGAGGTCTCTGGTGGTCCAATATCCTGCACTCGGCTCTCCCACCTCAGTAGCTCAGGCCTGACACCCGGCCAGAGCACCAAGACCCTGTCAGCCACATGGCCAGGTACGTGGAGATTTTCCTGCCTTTTCGGAAGTCTAATTTCTTCTGCCAGCTTTCAGTAGGTGTTCTGTGGGAATTTTTCCACATGTAGATGTATTTCTGATGTATTTGTGGGGAGGAAGGTGATCTCCACGTCTTACTCCACCATCATCTTGAAGATGCTCCTCCAATTTTGTTTTAGTCCATCACAAAAGACCTGTAGAAAATACTTTTTCCTACTGGAATATATTAAAACATTCCTTTAGATTAATGCTTTAGAACTAAATATAGCTAGGGTTTATCATTTTTTTCCTTTGAAGAAAAAAATTTAAACAATTTCCAGATTATTATTAGAACTTTCTAGAACTCTAGTTCTTTGTTTGATGAGCAAACTTCAAAGATATTTGTTGGAATTTCATTAACAGGCTGTATGGTCCATAGATCTCTGTGGCCTTCTATAGGAGCCATAGTGAAGTCACTACACTTCAGTTTTATAGCATTGTAAATTGACATGAGCCATTTAGAAAACAATTAAACAGTAGCCTTTCAAAAACTCTTTGATGTTGCTCCCACTTCCAGGAATCTGTTCTAAGGAAATAATTTAAAATTTGAAAAAATTTAAAGGGAAATATTCAACACAGTAATGTTAATTATTTTGGAAGCTCAAAAGCAACTAAAATGATCAATTAAAAAAGAACAGTTGCATATATTATGTTTTATCTAAGCTGGACTGTGCCTTAACCTTTATGGTAGCAGCGTAGTAAAATGTATATATAGTCTGATTATAACTATGAAAATGATTATTATAGATGATGGCAGTTTTTCCTCAGGTTTTCTCTAGTGTTAATGATGTGTCTCTTAAATTTAAGACTATGTATTTAAACATCTTGGTAAATTGGAAAAGCCAATATAGTTCTCTTCATACAATTTAATTTTGCTTTTGGGCACACTAAGAAATAGAATAAGCACATTTTAGCAGGATACTGTTAGTTCAGTATTTTGTATTACTAGGCATGACCTTCATTCTTATCACTTGTATGTTATGACATGGGAAGTACCTAGTTCAAAGAACTGTATAACAGTTTTACATGTGCAAAACTTTTTTTTAGGCTAGTACGTATGGAGAAGGCTAATACATTTTGTAATTGATAGCTTCTTTTAACTTGTCTGCATGACACCATGTTGTGACAGATTTATATTCATGATGCCTATGTAGTTGCCTGAGGCTGCTCTAACAAAGTAATACAGACTGGGGTGGCTTAACCAACAGAAACTTATTGTCTTGCAGTTCTGGAGGCCAGTAGTCCAAAATCAAGAAGACAGCAGAATTGGTTCCTTCTGAGGGAGAATCTTTTCCAGGCCTCCTTCCTAGCTTCTGGTGGCCTCAGGCATTCCCTGTCTTGTTGCTAATGTTCTCCCTGTGTCTTCATGTGTTCTTCCCTTTGTGCATGTCCGTCTCTATGTCCAAATTTCCCCTTTTTATGAAGTCACCAGTCATACTGGATATGGACCCACCCTAATGACTTCAACTTAATCATCAACAAAGACCCTATTTCCAAATAAGGTCACATTCATAAGTACTAGGGGGTTGGGGCTTCAACATCTTTTCTTTAGGGACATAATGCAACCCATACCAATGCCTTAATAATGCTATTGACCCTAATAGCTTCTGGAGAATACCTTCTGGAGTATACACATGTATTGGGAAACATGTAGACTGATTTCTTCCCCCTTTTAAATAATACCGTAAGCATATAAATCATTTAAGATAAGTCTAGCTCTGTAAAAATCAGGATTTCTAGAATGAATATTTTCTGTTTCTTGACCTTAATAATGCGTAGACTATGTCACAGTTCCCCTGGAAGCTTGTCTAGCACAGTCGTTCTAAATGCGCTAGCGGACAGCATCGACGCCACCCAAGAACTTGATAGAAGTGCAGATTCTCAGGACCATCCCACCCCTACTGATGCTCTGGTTGTGAGGCTCAGGTCTGTGTTCTCACACTCTCCGGGTGATTCCAAAGTAGTGATATAGCATCTCAAGGTTAACAAATCACAAACTGAAAGCCTTGGTCTTAACTTCAGATTCACTTTGCTTTTAGATTTAATTCACTTTCTTTGGTGGCATGTGGTGGAGGGTCAGGGGAGGGGAACCAGTTTAGTCATAATGTAAAACCAGCTTTGAACCTTGAAGTTCATGACTTGAAAAATGTAAATTTGGAGATATATTATCTTTGCATTTTGTAAGTGGTAAAATGATGTCCAGATTTTTCATTGATTATTCCATAAAACATCTCCGTGCCACATACGGATTTCTAACTTGTTTGTCTTATATTTCCCCTTAATAGAATGAAAAGTTGATTCTAGAGCATCAAGAAAAATCCAACAGACTTCAGAAACGACTGAGTGAGGCGGAACAGAGGGCTGCTTCAGCCTCCCAGCAGGTAGGGAGCTTCCTCGTTATCCCTGGATAACAATAGTCTGAGTAGAGTGGAGATAAGAGAAGTTCCTTAGAAGTTTCCAGAAAACTAGTAGTTTTATTTTTATTTGATTAAACGACTTAAAAGTAGTCTCTTTAATGTTTAAGGTTGAAAAGGTAAACTTCAGAAACAGAAATAAACATCGGTGTCTGCCATTTGACACCTAAATCTGGAACTGCACTGTCCAATATGATAGCTGCTAGCCACAGGCAGCTGTTTAAATTAAAATTAAATAAAATTAAAATTGAAATCTTCAGTCACACTATTCAGAATTCAAATGCTCAAAAGTCACATGTCGCCATGTCATATTGGACAGCGTAATACAGAAACAACTCTGTCACCCCAGTAAGTTCTGTTGGACAGCACTGCTCTAGCATTATGTTCTGTCTAAAACGAGGCAGGTATTCGTTGACAGATTCGGAAGTAAATGACATGCTTTGAATGTAGTGTTTCAAATTGCAGTGTTTTTATTGCAGTTTTTAAATGGAAAAAAATTACCTAGCTTATAGGTTTAACTTCATTTAATGCACATTTGTATATGACCATATAAATCTAAAATACCATATAAAAGTTGTCCAATGGGAAATAGAGTAAAAAGTGCAGAACATCAATGAAATTATAAGGGGCAATTACTCCTAATGCACACGTATCACATAAATGAAATGGACCATTTGTTCTAAAGTAGGAGCAGTAGTCTCTCCTGTTAGGATCAAAATGAAAAGAGTTTAGTGATTATAAAGATAGGCTTGAAACAGACTGTTTAGATAGATAGATAGATAGAGAAAAACAAACCAAGTTACTGTATTAATAATTATATAATATTTGGTACTGTTTCAATCAAAATTAACATTATTCTTAGATTTTATTACAGCAGTAACTAACTCTAAATACTGAATTCAGTTTGTGTTCATGATGTTTATAGATTTTTTTTTTTGAAATCTACTTCTGGTATGAACATGGCATAGCACTTAAAGAAAATCCAATCATAATTTGCCCTTCAATTTTCCTGCCTCTTGAAAGTAATTATAGTTTTACCATGTAAGTTTAACTTCTTATGAAATTATGGATTACTGGATGAATTAATTAAATATTCAAGAATTCATTTAGATTATAAGGTAACAGGAGCCAAGGTGTATGGGACAGTATCTTGAGAGCAGGTATTTTGGAGTCAGGCAGATAGCCTGGTGCCATTAAGTAGCCATGTGACGTTGGGCAATTTCATCTTCTCTAAGCCTCAGTTTCTTCATGTTTAACGTAGGATAATAACACCTCCCCAATAGAGTTATTGAAAGATCAAAGGAATTAGCACATACAAAGCACTTAGCATAGTCATTAAGTGGTAAATAAGATACTTATATATAGAAATTAAATTTCTATATCACAGTCTTTAAAGATTCAAGTTTACCTTTTTCAAGGACTGTGGTAAAGAAAATGCCTACCTGAAACCAACTACCTGCACGAGGGTGCAGTTACAGAACCTTAACGATATAATCCAGTTGACTTCTAGTTGTCTCCTTCCTGACAGAATTAAACCTAAGCAGTCCAACAAAGATGTTTCTCCTGTTATTTAAACTCCCTAATGGCAGAGATTACACCATTCTCCTTGTGAGCCTTCTTTTTAATGTTTTGTCAGTAACCACTTCACAGATTTTTCCCTAAGTTTTTTTCCTTCCATTCTGTTCTCATTTGAAGATGGAAAGTAATCATTCAGCATTTTCCCCATACACAAAAAGGAATTTATTCCCTGGAGCTAATTTTTTTTTCTATTTTAAATGTGTCCAAGTCATAAACTTTTTTATAGGACATATATTCAGTCTTTTTTAATCTTTATCTTTGCCTTCTCTGAATCCTTTCTAATTTTCTTCCAAAAACTGGAAACTCCTGTTAAAAATGATATCCTGGGAAGGGCTTGATATTTAATGAAGTAAAGGCGTTAAAACAGGGATCCCCAACCCCTGGAACCGGGCCACACAGCAGGAGGTGAGCAGCAGGCGAGCGAGTGAAGCTTCATCTGCTGCTCCCCATTGCTCCCCACCGCTCCCCGTCGCCCCCCGTCTCCCCTCGTCGCTCCCCGTCGCTTCCCGTCGCTCCCCATCGGTCTCCGTCGCTTCCCGTCACTCCCCATCGCTCCCCGTTGCTCCCCGTCGCTCGCCGTCGCTCCCCTGAGCCACCACCCGCCCCTCCCCCCATCCGTGGAAAAACTGTCTTCTACAAAACCAGCCCCTGGTGCCAAAAAGGTTAAAGACCAATGCATTAAAAGATGATTGTTGTCTCTCACATGTCATTCTTACCAGTGCAGCCAAGCATCATGTCATTGGTTCAGCACAAGCCCTGCAGTGTAGTCATTCAGTCACGCTCGAAATGTGCTGTTCTGATTAACTTTTTCTATATCTTCTTCATCCATCTCTGGACAACAGTTAGATGTTCCAAGTGTATCATTCTAAACTATTGAATGCCACGCTGTGTTCTTTTGACGGTATGGGATTTTAAAAAATCAGTGTGGTGAAGCCCTTCTCTGCAGGACACAAAACCTAGAAACTATGAAAAGAAATTAATAAATGTGACTATTTAAATTTCAGATTTCTTCATAGAAAAGTCGTAAAGTCAGTGACAGAGAAAAATATTTGCAAGACATATGACAAAAGGCTCGTATCCTAAACACACATAGAGTGGCTAATCAACAAAAAAAAGAGCTACAGTACAATAAAGTGAATAAAGGATAAAAGACAGATGGCTTTTAAACATTTTTTTTAAGTGCCCAACTCCTCCTCACCCAAAAGGCAAATAGAGATTAAACTGTAGTCACATACTATTTTCCACCCGTCAGATCATGAAGGTTGGTAATACATCGTGCTGGCCCTTGCACACATCACTGACATGAGTGTGTATTGGTACAACCTCTTTGGCACCCAACTTGGCAGTATCTCTCAACAGTTGTAAACGTACCTAACCTGTGACCTAGCAGTTCTAAGAATTTATTCTGCAGGTAGTGTACTTGCACCTGGGCAAGTCTGTGCAAGGAAGCACGTAAAAATCCTAATTGCAGCATTGCCTATAATTCTAAAAGATGAAAGACCATCTAAATGCCCATCAATAGGAAACCAGTTAAACTATGGAATATCCATACACGGGAAACTTTGCAGCTGTTAAGAGGAATAAAGTAGATTTAATGTGGAGCTATCTCTAAGGTAGATCATTTAGCAGGAGAAAAATATGAAAAGTGTGTATAGTACTTTATCATTTTTTAAATAAAAAAGGGTGAGGAAATATGTGCATGTATTCTCACTTAGAATATTTCAAGAACTATACTTAGAAGCTGGAAATAGTGGTTTTGCCTGGAAAGAGGGATGTGGAATGAAGGACAGAGATGGGAAGACTTCCTTTATGCTGTATACTCTTTTGTACTGTTAGATATCTTTTACCATGTGTCTGTATTATCAATTCCAATTTAATATTTAAAGATTATTTTCTTATTAGACTTACTGTGATCTGTCATCATCTTTTTATTACCAGCCCTGCATTGTGCTGGCTCACACTTAGTTTGTGTTCTAGCCTCTTTCCTGATTAACTTTTATCTAGATGTTTCTCATTCGTCTGTAAAATATGTTTTGGAATTCTCAGTGTATTACTGAGCTATGGATGCCATATTTGACATGCATATCTCTAGGGTGATACAGGCATTTTAAAGTCTCAAGAGTAAAAGAGAAATGAACACAAAAAGCGACCTCTAACAAGACCCCTTACAATAAGATTATTTTCAATAATTGTAAGTTGTGATGCATTATACTTTGTATTAGTCTAAGATTTTTCCACAGAAAAAGTAGCTACTTACTGATTGTTTATTTCAATTGCAGCTCAGTGCGATTACAGTACAGAGAAGAAAAGCAGCCTCCATGATGAATCTGGAAAATATTTAAAAATATTCATAGTTCACTCACAGAACTTTATACTTGGGAAAGCTGTTGGACTAGAAGTTTATTAAAATGGTAAAACCTGCATAGAATGGTTAAGGCTTGCGTCGTTTTGCATAAGCATTTTCCATTCTGTTTTGAGGGTTATTGGAAAACAGAACAGCTTCCTGTAAGTAAAGAAAAGGTAATCCTATATTGAGCTTCAGTAGAGAATAAAGCCAGCTGGGAAGAACTCATTGCCTTCATCAACGTGTCTATTTTTTAATTCCTCCTTTTTCCCTTGGAAGAGCATAACAGTTTTCAAACTATGCTAATCATGAGAAAGTTTTAAGAAATTGCTTGAATTTTAATATTTCAGGTTCCAGAATTTGAGAACTTTACATCTGTTACTCGTAACTCATTTTTAAAGTTCCCAAGTATCCGTTTTATTATTAACTCACATGTAATAAATTATGCACTTTCTAAAATGATGCTGTCATGTATTTTATTTTATTTATTTTTTAATTATAAATTTATTTATTTATTTGGTTGCATTGGGTCTTCGTTGCTGCACGCAGGCTTTCTCCAGTTGCAGCTAGCGAGGGCTACTCTGCCGTGCGCAGGCTTCTCGTTGCAGTGGCTTCTCTTGTTGCGGAGCATGGGCTCTAGGCGCACGGGCTTCAGTAGTTGTGGTGCGTGGGCTCAGTAGTTGTGGCACATGGGCTTAGTTGCTTGTGGCACGTGGGATCTTCCCAGACCAGGGATTGAACCCATGTCCTCTGCATTGGCAGGCAGATTCTTAACCACTGCGCCACCAGGGAAGTCCCTGTCATGTATTTTAATGTAATAATTGTAGTGATTCACTTTTACCTTACACGATTTTCAGTATTTATCAAATATTGATATTTAAGAATTTGGGAAGGTTTTCATTTGCTTGGGGTTTTGGGGGTTTTATTTTGTTTGTTTTTGCTATTACTCAAAGCAGTATTAATCAAATGGAATCTTAAGTTCTGAGACTGCGTGGGCATTGAACTATTGCAGTCCTATTGATTTTCATAGATCCATGTAGTTAGTTACTGTCTGCTCCTAGTTTGAACGTGGTGTACCCTGCTTTCTGGTGATTAGGGTAGATGGGTTTGCATCTGGACAACAAGTTAGGAGACCGTTGCAGTAGTCCAGATAAAAGATAATGAGTTGAGTTTGAGGTGACTTGAAAACATGCATGTGTAAATATCCAACCAGCGGTCAAAAGTTTAGGACTGGTGCCAACAAATTGGGATAGCCATGAGGTCATTGGCCTGGAGCTGAGATTTGAAGCCGTGGAGTGTAGGGGCTTGCCTCCGGGCCTTATGTGATGTACTGACTACCTCTTCCCCTCCATTCCTCATGCTGTATCCCTGACGATGGCCTTCTTTATCTTCCATCATTACATTATCCTCCCTCCCCACATAGGGTCTCCGCACATACTTTGCCATTTGCACATTCTTCAGATCACTACTCAGACAGCACTGCCTGTGAGAGCCTTCCCTAGCCTCCAGACTGGGTTAGGTCCCCTTGTTGTACTGCTCTTAATATATGCTATATTTTTTTCCTGTATAGCACTTACCAAAATTTGTAAATAACTCTTTTTGAAATTTTTTTCTGTAATGTCGTCTCCTCCCCAGCAGACTGCAAGCTCCTTGAGAGTAGGACTCATGTTTACTATCCTTCATCGTTGTATTCTTAGCCCTCAACACGGTTCCTGGGACATGGAAGGTATTCAAAATTGTTTGTTCAAAAACTGAAAAAGAGTCTTTAAGGACAGGCCCTTAGAAAATGCCTTCGTTGGTTGAATGAGCTCAGGAAGAAGAGTCACTGGAGGAGACTGAATAGGAGCAGTGAGAGGCTGGTAACCAGGAGAACCCAAGATGACAGAAACTAAAGGACGGATGAAATCTCATCTTATAGGCAGGAGGGGGCAAATGGTTGCTAGTGTCAAATACAACGATAAGACCAAATAATACAGACATGACAGTTAAATGGTAGATAGGCGCTTAGCTTATTTCCATTTCTTAAAGAATTTGATTCTCTAAATTCCTTCCCATGTCATTCACAGACTGATTTCCATGTAATAAGAGTTATGTTCATATTTATGTTTATAGAATATAGTGTTTATTTTTTTAAACTTTTAATTAGAGAAAATGTTAGAATTATATCCGACAAAAAAATGAGACTGTAAGAGAAAGCACTTCAGAAACTAACATTGTAGACAAATGAAATATAAGTATTATTATCCTGTTTTTAAAAGAAAATCTAACTTTCCAGACATTTCTTTAAGGTAAAATCTTTCAACATAGCACTTTCTCCAAACTTTGACCAAAGGTACCTACTCTTGACATTTTAATACTAATAACCTCCCCCCCCCCAGTTGGCTATCTTTCTTGAATACTTAGATATTCTCCAAGAAAAGGATAAGCTGCTAAAATGCCGATAATAGGCCCTTCTGACCTCTGTTCAATTTGAAGAGACTTAAGCTATTAGCAACAGAACTGAACGTGTATGGTTATTTTTCTTCCAGAAAAGTTTGTTAGCTAATGATTTCTAATGTAAAAATGTAGTAGCGTTTTTGACATTCCTCATATTGGTCAGTCTTAACTTCATTTACACAGACAGTATCATTTACTCTGTGAACTTTATTTTAGGAGACGGGGAAATGAATAGGAAAGGGAGAAAAGAAATGATATAAATCTGAAATTGGGGGTAACATAGCTAGTTCATTTTATTTATTTGTGTTTCTATATCGTGTCTCCCTGAGGAAGAAAAGAGATATGATTACCTCTTCTTCACTTTGTATACAAATATGCAAATTGGGGCAGCCAGCAATCTTCTAATTTCTCCTCTGGTGTGAGAACTATGGGAGAACATTAGTAACAATTCAGTCATTCGTTTATTCAGCAAATATGAATATTTCATAGCTGCACAGTCTGCCAAGCCAACTCAGACAAACCAAGGAAGAGCGAAAATACACTTTTAAACATTTTATTATAAATTCTGTTCTTTAACCATAATGTGTTTTATCAATTTTTCCAAAATAAATCTGTAATAAGCTTTTTTTAATCAAGATTAATTTTTTAATTAAGATTAACCTCTTAATCAAAAATAATGACTAATTTTTTTAGCTTACTTTAAAATGTATGTATACATATAGATATGTATACAGAGAGGAGACAGACACTGCAACACCCCAGTGTTGCCTATGAAATCTGTCCCCTACCAACTCTGTGTTTTTTTCCTTAATTTTTTTTGGCTGTGCTGCACAGCATTCAGGATCCTAATTCCCCAACCAGGGATCGAACCTGTGCCCCCTGCAGTGGAAGCACGGAATCTTTTTTTTTTTTTTTAATTTATTTATTGTATTTATTTTTGACTGCATTGGGTCTTTGTTGCTACGCGCGGGCTTTCTCTAGTTGCGGCGAGCGGGGGCTTCTCGTTGCAGTGGCTTCTCTTGTTGCTGAGCACGGGCTCTAGGTGCACTGGCTTCAGTAGCTGTGACGCACGGGCTTAGTCGCTCCGCGGCATGTGGGATCTTCCCGGACCAGGGCTCGAACCCGTGTCCCCTGCAGCGGCAGGCAGATTCTCAACCACTGCGCCACCAGGGAAGCCCCAAAGCATACAGTCTTAACTGGACCACCAGAGGAGTCCTCACTACCAGCTGTTAAAGCGTAAAAAATGTGTAGCTTTTTTGACAACATTAATGTTCTTAGTATTTACATAAGGAAGAACTAAGTAAATATGTATATACTTAGATAACAAAAATCATAGGATGGAAAGGCATTTTTAAAGTAATTTTTTACAACACTGGCACCCACCCAACCACCAAGAAAAAAATCTACACTAAGTGGCCTTGTAGCCCAAGGGTTCAGCACAAAAATTCACACGTGCCCCCACATGCCTGTAGACGCTCCCAGTGCACTAGCTCTAACCCTACACTTAGTTCTTCCACTCAAAAAGTATTTGGGAATGTAAGCAAAGGAGAAAAACATTATAGAGATAACTTTGAACCTGCTCTAGTTTCTTCCTTTTTAAGTACATGTTCTTATAGCTCACTCCTTTATTTTTAGTAACAAATTACCAGTGTTACTGTGCACAGCTGTTGAAGTTCACTGGGGCGGGGAAGGCAGCTCCCTCTCCCTTGAGGTGGCCCAGTCCACTCTGCAACAGCCTTGACCACTAGAAAGTTCTTGCTGATACTGAACTGAAATGTGTCTCCTCCCTTCGTCCTGCCTTGTACCACAGAGTAAGTCTAAACCATCTTCCACATGGCAGATCTTCAGCCTTTTAAAAATAATTATCATGCTCTCCCTGTACTTAGTAAGCACCTCCATTTCCTCAGAAGACTTGGTTTTGAGTCCTTGCACCAGCCAGTCACTGGTCTCTGAAAACATACATATCTTCTTTCACTCGTTCAATAGATATTTACGAGCATCTTACTTTACACCAGGTATGCTTGGGATGCCTCAGTCTTATGCCCAGAGCCAAACATTATTTTCAGGGTATAAACTATTAATTCCCTTGTTTTGGATCATGACTGGGAATGGTGGGGAGAGGGTAAGTGATACCTGCCCAAGGAGGGGTGGGGGGGACAGCTTATTAGAATCTCCAGGGAACTGTGGCTTCACGGTACATACCCTTCCCCTTTCCCTCGCCCCAAGAAGAGTGACATATTCTCTTACGGAAGCCTGCTTTGACAGTTACTGAGTTAGCGATTCAGGAAAATGTTCATATAATTTCTCATTAGTACTTAGGATGACAAAAAAAATGAGAATTACTGGTCTGGAGTCTACGCCTTCCATTAATTCAGCTTAAAATCATGTTAGCTTTTTTGGAAGTTGAATCACACTGTTGGACAGGTATTGAGCATATTGTTGACTGAAATCTTAAGTTTTTTCTAAAGGTTTTGTTGCTAAGCCAGATCTTTGCCCCAGAAATTGGACTAGTCATTTATTGCTTTTCATTATATTATTACAGCGTGCTGAGGTCATTTTACCTCCTAATTCTGTCATCCAGTTTGTTACCTATAAGCATAGGAACTGTGTCTAATTTTGTTTTATTGCTATATTTCTTGCATCCATGACAATTTTTTATTTACAGTGAATTCCATCTACAGCTTTGATAAACATGCCACCCGTATCTTCATGAAAATCACTGAAAAAATGAGAACTAGACAGATCTGAGTACAGTCAGTCTCTTCGAGCATACCAACCACCACCTCCCATGACGGGTTATAATCAGGACCCATGAGGCATCATGGTCAGGCAACAGGTCAGTCAACCTGTTCTTAATCTAGCCCATATTGCTGCTTCCACACTATCATAAAAACATCAAGAAAGACCTAGGCTTCTGCCTAGGAAAGTTCATTTATGCTGCAACTGTCATACTTCCCAGACCTAATCTAGTAATCCTGTCTGAGAAGACAAGTTAGATGGGTTTCTTCTTAGTAAATCCATGTAGCATCCTAGTAATCACTGCTTGTTCCTTTTACGTTTATTTAAAACCCTTTCAGTCCTTTAGTATGGCATCATGGAAACTCTCGGTCACGATTTTTATCCTTTTTTCAAAGAATAAGAAAGCCATCAGATCATAATATGATGTATGAGGAAATCTGTTGGCACTTAGATCTGTGAAGATTAAAAATATGAGACTAGGATTTCCTGTCATGTGAACTGTGTTCTAGGGGATAAGGGAGAATGAGAGTAGCTACAGTCATGTTTCTGCAAATAACCAAAAGAATCCATTGGATCCATTGGAGAATCTTCCCCTGGATCTGCAGTAACCATGCTGATCTGTATTAATGTCTATTTATTGAGCACCTACCTTATACAAGCATTGTGCTAGCATTTTGCATTCATTATCTTGTATAATCCAACAACCCTGCTAGGTAGGTGTTGCTGCTAGGTCGGTGTTGTCATTCCTTTTCCGAAGATATAAGGTGTCATAAAAGTTAAACACCTGGCCCAGGGTCACAGAGATGGAAAGTAGCACTGCAGGCTTTCAAACCAGGTCTCTCCAACACCAGACTCCTTCTGCCAACACTGCATCCTTAGAGTCTGTGGAATTTGTGCTTTTGACATCTCTCCTATTTGCTGACAGTGACCGAGCAGTCGCCTCTACAGGTTCTCTGAGTGCCCCCACGGTTTTTTTGTTTGTTTTTGTTTTGTTTTTTACATTTATTGTGCACTTCACTTCTATTATTATTACATTGTAATATATAATGAAATAATTATACAACTCACCATAATGCAGAATCAGTGAGAGCCCTGAGCTTGTTTTCCTGCAACTAGATGGTCCCATCTTGGGGGGATGGGAGACAGTGACACCGATGTGTGTTGCTTATGTCCAGTCTACTCTGTGATCTCGTTTTGGTCGCTGTCACTGCAGAAAACCCCGCTTCACAGAGATAGGATGTTGGAAACGAAAGCAGGCTTTTCAGTGCTTTTGTGGCAACATCAGGATATTCCGCCATGACTTTAATTCAGAACGTATGGAGATTTGAAGTTGTCTCAAACATACTTTTAAGGCACCGTGATTTGCGATCTCAAGCAGTGGATCCTCTTCTAGCACGGACAAAGTCGATTCACCTGGCTTATTCACAGATGGGTCGCAGATCCATTCCTTCCCAGTTTGGGGTCTTTTGTGGTTGGGAAGTAGTGCTCAAAGTCTTTGGAAAGCTGAGATAGGTGACATGCACCAGCTGGGAGAAAGAAGGCCCTGGCTCAGTCTCTTTCAAAAATCTCTGCTAATGTTTGAAACATGTCAAAAATCCCAGTGTTCACACGTCTTCTCTTATACACAGAGGTGAGATGGCTTTCTAAAGGTAGATCACTGGCCAGAGCTTTTGAGTTACAAGAGCCACTTCAAAGATTTCTTTTAGAAAAACAGTCACCACTGGCAGCATGTTTCAGTGGCACAGAATGGGTCACAAAACTTGCTTACTTGTGTGGCATATTCAACCTGCTCAACAAACTCAATCTGTCACTTCAGGGGAGAACAACACCTGTGTTCAAGTTGGCAGATAAAGTGACTGCATTCAAAGCCAAACTGGAATTATGGGTGCCCCGGGGTTTAATTCCTCTGCGTCACGGGGCTCGAACTCACTGTTAACAGCTCGGTACTCTCAAACAAGTGCTTCACCCTAGACTTCAGGTAACTCTTACTAGTGTCCATTCTCTCCTTTTCAGTTCAAGGATTCGTGTTCTTGATAGAAGATACAGACACAAAATAGGTTTTGAAAAATTCTGCGTTCACTTTTTCATGCATCAGCCTTATTGTAACGATTCAGAGCTTCGACCGAGTCTTTGCCTTTTCTGACTCTGACTCTAACCCAAAAAGCCCTTTTGGTTATCAAATTATATGCATTACATAGAAAACTTCCTAAGAAAAGCATCTTCATATCTAGTGGGATTTGGGTATTTTTTCAAACCTTGAAAAAAAAACTGGCCATCACCTAAAAAGTCAAGTAACTTTAGTGAAAAATATAGATCTAAGCAAACGAAGTTATATAAATTAGTGGGTTACCTCCTTTAAAGGTTTCCAGATTTCTTTTTTTTTTTTTGATTGCCTTATAAAGCTTTCTTTTTTTCAATTGAAGTACAGTTGATGTACAGCATTATGTTACAAGTGTACCATATAGTGATTCACAATGTTTAAAGGTTATAAGTTATAAAATATTGGCTATATTCCCCATGTTGTACAATATATCCTTGCAGCCTATTTTATATGTAATAGTTTGTACCTCCTAATCTTCTACCACTACATTGCCCCTCTTCCCTTCCCTCTCCCCACTGGTAACCATTAGTTTATTCTCTATATCAGTAAGTCTTCTTCTTTGTTATATTCACCAGTGTGTTGTATTTTTTAGATTCCGTATATAACTGATATCATACAGTATTTGTCTTTCTCTGACTTATTTTAATTGGCATAATACCCTCCAAGTCTATTCATGTTGTTGCAAATGGCAAGATTTCTTTTCTTTTTCATGGCTGAATAGTATTCCATTGTGTGTATGTGTGTATATATACACATACATATACGTGTGTGTGTCTATATATATATATATATATATATATATATATATATATATATATCCTTTATCCATTCATCTGTTGATGGACACTTAGGTTGCTTCCATGTCCTGCCTGTTGTAAATAATGCTGTTACGAACATTGAGGGTGCATGTGTCTTTTTGAATTAAGAGTTTTCGTCTTTTCCAGTTATATGCCCAGGAGTGGAATTGCAGCATCATATGGTAGCTCTATTTTTAGTTTTTTAAGGACCATCCAAACTGTCTTCCACAGTAGGGAATTTACATTCCTACCAACCACATCCTTGCCAACATTTGTTATTTGTGTTCTTTTTGATGATGGCCATTCTGACAGGTGTGAGGTGATACATCATTGTGGTTTTGATTTGCACTTCCCTCATGATTAGCAGTGTTGAATATCTTTTCCTGTGGCTGTTGGCCATCTGCATTTCTTCTTTGGAGAAATGTCTATTCAGGTCTTCTGCACATTTTTAATCAGGTTTTTTTTTTTGATGTTGAGTTACATGAACTGTTTATATATTTTGGATATTAACCCCTTATCAGCCATATCATTTGCAAATATTTTCTCCCATTCAGTAGGTTGTCTTTTCATTTTGTTTATGGTTTCCTTTGCTATGCAAAAGCTTTTAAGTTTAATTAGGTCCTATTTGTTTATTTTTGGTTTTATTTCCTTTGCTTTAGGAGACAGATCCAAAAAAAAAAAAAATACAGATTTCTTTAATAAGTGGTGACAATTTCACCCAAAACAATTTACCAAATATCTACCAAAAAAATAATAAATATGTTAAATTGTGTTCAGCAATTATAAAGTGGTTGATACTATATTATATGATTTTCCTGTGTCGAAATAAGCATGGTATTTTAAAGCGAGGTATTTGAAAGGTATTTACTGACTTTGAGTATTTGGGACTCTTTGAGGCAAAGATATGACCACAAGCATTTGACATGAAAAAGAGAAGCTCAAATGATTCAAATGGTAAAGCTGGAGCAGAGCCAAAATGAACAAGAAAAGAAGGAAGGCACCTCTGAGGCTGCTACATGGAGGAAGGAAACACCAGAGGAAAAGATTTGCTTCATGAAGAAATGGCCTCACACTGATGATAATCTGGAAATTAAGCCATCAGCCAGATTAATAGGTAAAATAACCATAATTAACCCATAATTATAAACGTACTATTTAGAACTCTGCCGTATATAAGCCAAGTAGTAGTGAGAGTATCAGGATACATTAGTGATACATTAGGAATGATGGTATACATTTTTTTTCTTTTATCTTTGCTATTTAATTTGCTTGACTTATTTATAAAAGCTAACCAGATTTATTATACTTTATATCACAAAAATACTGATTTGAAGGTTTTGCATAGCATCAGAGTTTTAAGACATGAGTCCTAACTGCAGATTCATCATCTAGAAACAATGTGATTTTAAATAATTCTCTGTAACTTTCCAGGTAACGTGGCAGGAGAGAAATTTATTCTTTGAGTTCTTGATAGCAGTGCTATTTTTTATCATAGGCGTATATTTTATATCTGTAAATACGTGTGTGCGTGTGTGTTACATAAATGTATAGGACACTAAATTAACTAATTCTATTCTCCCTAGAAGAAGGCAGGGACTAACTGACTACAAGCCAACAATATTGCTCTTTATCCATTAGGTTATGTTCATAGTCATTCAAGCAGTACATTAACATAATATTTTAAACCAAGGTAATTAGCTTTACTTTACAGAAACTCATTGAACTGAAAGTTCACATGTATACTCCTCCGTATACTCAAAAACACATGAACTACTTTATGTGAACTCTTTTTGTACTCCGAGAGGCAGTAGGGCCCAGGGGGCTTAGTTGCAGCCTGGCTAGGATTGACGCCCAGCTCTACCACCTACTGACCTTGAGCAAATTACTTAATTGCTGTGCCTCTGTTTCCTCATCTGCAGATAGATAATAGTGCCTTCCTCACATGCTGTGCGGCTTAAACAAATTAATACGCATAAAATACCAAGCAGTGCTTTTGCCATTTGATAAGCCTTTTGCAATCATGTACAGAAGCCTGGAGGTTCTCTGACGAGCTTGTGGAATAACAAAGCCAGTTTTTATTGTGGAAGTTATCACTACGGAGATAGCGCTGGCAAGACCGCAGCTAACTGGGAGCAGTGATTGATTTCAGCAAGACTTGAACCAAGGAAACCAGGTAAGAGGCTGCTGTGATAATCCAGGCAAGAAATGAGGAGGCTTGAACACTGTATGGCAAGCGGTAGTGGGATTAAGAGAAGCAAAAGTTGCTGAAGAGATATTACGTATAATACATAGATCTAGATCAGCATTTGGCTACAGGAGTTGAAGAAATAAGAACAGGTTCCAGGCTTGGATGGCATTCTCTTAAGGCAGGACATAGAAAAGGATGAGTTCCAAAATCCCAAGCACCTGCATACATCAAAGAGGACACGCCCAACAAGCAGTCCACCAGAACTCAGGAAAAGCTAGATTGCAGCAGCATCAAACTTAGCAGCACAGGGAATGGTCAAAGTCAAGGAAGTAGATAACAGATTTGCTTTTACCCTCTTTTTCAATCAAAGGTCTATTCTGCCCCGGACTGGAGCACGTCATCTAAGGCAGTTCTGAGCACTGAAGGGAAATCATATTGAAGATTTCAACCTTGAAGTTAATCGCGAAGTTTGCTGCAGACGGCGAATGTTTCAAAGGTAGAAACCATTTTCTAAGTGATCTGGCTAAAAACACATACACGAGTCCCTGGTGCCACGTTTCCCATCACATGTTGCAGAACTGCCAGCAATAGGCCCTATCCTCTGGCTCCTGGGGACTTAATTTCCCTAGAGAACTATCGTGGTTATTCAACTTCAGACCTTGTAGGAAGAATCACAGTTATTTCTCTCTGGGGTCTTACTCAGAGCAAGCTATGTGGAAGTGAATAGTCACTAAGGAGGAACAAGGAGAAATAAACAAGCTTTTAGCCAAATGTATGAACAACTCATGTTTTAAAAAACTGGCCAAATTTTTACAAAAATTGTAAATTAGGGACGCTGTACCGCTACCCTGTTGTGACTCCTGTACGTTGTAATCTACATGAGAATATGTAACCCTCCCGGCTTTTGCTGTTCCCAGCACAAAGGTGCATTTCATTATATGCTAATGCCTGCATGTAGGGGTTGAGTAAAGCCTGCTTCAGGCAGGGAGAACACCAAACTAGAAATTAGAACTAGGGCCTTGGCCCGGTCCCGCCAATGCCTAATGCTATGATCTTGGACATGTCTTCTCTGTAGAATAGAGATACCTCTTCTTTGCCCTAATGTTCCAGAATTCTGTGATCAAAAGAATGCATTTAATGAAACTGCGCCCTTTGAAAATTATTTTTTAAGAGTCTTATAAGCACAGTCTCCCTGTCATTCAGAAATAACATTTTTTTTGCCTCAGAAGGCTTATCAGTCAACATTATGTTGAAGAAGTCAATGTCTTGTTCCTAATCATAAGAATAATAGCCAAACATTTACCAAATGCCTACTACGTGCTTTCTATGAGATGCTCTATGAGCTTGCTTTAAATAGCACAGCAACCCCAGGAAGATAGTAGGATGTCACTGTCCTTTCACAGAAGGGAAACTTGAGGCTTATAAAGGTTAGGTGACTTGGCAAAGGTCACACGGCTGGTGAACTGTACTTCAGCCTCTAAACCCAGGTGTCTCCAACCCTAACGTGTAAGTTGCTTCAACTGGTTGTTTTCAGCTCTAAAACTGTATTCTGGAAAGAACTCCAGGTGGGGAACACTAAAATCAAACCATTATCATATATCAGTGTCTCACCATCAAAGTTGAGCCAGAAAGCAGCCTAGTGAATCTGTGCTCTTCCACAGTCTTGGTCATGTTCCCTGCAGTTTGCGTTCCTGATCTAAGCTGTGAGACTGTCGACATGTACCATCATGTGAGACATCACATACATATGCAGCTAAGTCATATACATCTAAATATTTAGCAAAACCAGATTTCAAGACACTCTAAAATGTACTGCAAAATGTACAGCATTTATTCACATACAGACAAAAAGGCACAAATTCTACTAAATAGTTCAACAAAAAAATACAGCTGTCCTCAACTAGTTTTATAAATACTTTCAAAAAGGGGGTAGAAATAAATACAGGATTGGGCCATGTAATATAAAATAGTCATCTCTACATATACTTTGTTTAATTCTGATTTTTAACTCTTCATGCACCTTTTTTTTTTTCAACTTTAGCTGAATGGACACCAAGCTAGGCACATAGTGAAAAATCCTCTGTACAAGGTTACAAATGTAATGACAAGTTTGTCCATTTCAAAATAATTAAGATTTGTACACAACACATATAACCCTTCATTTAGATTTTGTGTTTATAACCTAACAAATGACATTCCAGGCAACTTTACAAAAGTTTAACTAGCCTACATTTTGACATAATACATTGATCATAATCAAAGATATTTCTTGGTCAGGATGCACAAGGAAAGATAGGTAAAGCTTTAAAAAAAAAAAAAAAGAAAGAAAAAGAAGGAGGAGAAGGAGAAAAGAAGGCAAATGGTTCCGTACTCAGAGTGCAGGTGGGCAGGTTCGGCTGGCTGGTTGGCGCTCATGCGGCCACGTACAGAGTTCCCAGCAGGACATGAAACTCACCCACTCACAGAGCTATCCTTACACTGTGCCAGAGAAGCTGAGCTCTGTACCATTTGCATTTCAAAGCAGGAATTAAAAGTGTGGGCTTTTTGTTTTTGGGTGTTTAGTTCTTGTGTGGGTTTTTTTTTTTTATTTTTATTTTTTGTTTTGTTTTGTTTTTGGTTCAGCATAACTTGGAACGTTTGAAAGCTTTTCAACCTAAATGTGGGGAAAAAACAGGTAAGGCATTATTTTTGCACAAAACTAGCATTCCTAATAGTGCAAATGAATCTGGTACCTCTTATAATGGTGAGAGGTCATACGCTTACTAGAATTAATTTAGATTTTCTTTTTATGGCTTGACAAATTATCCCTCTATATATTCTACTCTCACCCAGAGCTGTTGCTGTGGTCAAAAGATAACTGTAAATCGAGTCCACCTTCTCCTGTATCCAGCAAAAGGTTTTTTGCTCATATGCAAAAAAAAAAAAAAAAGAGAGATTTTTAAATTATGCCGAGTTAATGTACAACTTGGATTCATAAGAAACTTCTAGTATCTGTAGCAACAGTTTATCTGGACAACAGTCTTTGAAAAATGAGCCCCATAGCTCAAAAATAGTCAATCTAAAAACCTGGGTCATTCTTTCCCCTCCCCTGAATTAGCTACTAAAATGTATTCGAAAAGTTAAGACTTGTTTTGAAAATGTCATACATACAATGGGGATGTATCAGATCTACTATTTGATCATCTGATAAAACTTGCATAGCAAGATGGAATTCAATAAGCCTTTTTCCTTGTTGACAATCGTCCGGAAGACTTGAAAGGTAACTACAGAACTCAAAGCATTACTCATTAAGTATCAGAATGTCCCTGCCACATGGAAACAAATGTATAAATGAATCAGGAATCTGAATACTGATATTAACAAACTAAAGGATAATTTAGGGGAAGTTGGGCTTGTTCCAAGTGCCCATAACTCTAAATCTCATTGCTACTTAAACTTTCCTTAAGTTTGATTCACAACTACATTGAATTCCAAAAAAAAATTAACAGGACCTTAACACTATCCACTGTCTTAATACATAATGCACTGCAGCGAGTGCAGAAACAGAACATTGTACTCAAATTTAATGCTAAATTTATTATTGCTGATAACTTACTAGTTATTGCCGTTTGCAATTAGAAAGTCCAAGTTACGAACTAGAGCTTAGAACTCTGACTCCAGAAAACCTATTACACTTCAATCTCTTTCCTGTATAACCTTGGTCAATCAATGGTAAGAGGTTATCGCAACTTATTGCCTTTCTATTTTTTTTTAAATATAACCTATTTTGCTTTTTTTTTGTTTCGTTTTTCTTGTTTTTTTTTTTTTTTTTTTTTTAAAGGAATCTGTTCATGTTGGAAGGCCGGATTCCCCAACATATGCACTAGTGGTCGGCTCTGGGAAATATGAGTCACCAGAGTCTGGAAGTTCATCATCACTTGAACTTGAATAGCCATTATATTGTTGGAAGCCAGATGGCCAGTTTTTGCCAATGGCCAGCGAAAGCCCAAGCTGGCCCAAAAGGCAGTGGTTAGGGAAGAGAAAGGTCAAAAGGACTGGTAAAGACGGGACCTCAACTGCCCTTTCTCACAGATGGAACTTTGTAATGGCTTCACCCTCCACCAGCCCTATATCCACAACACATTCAAGGGCTTCCGGCAGCAGGGCCTTGCTTACATTTACCCTAAATCTCCAAGCTCCAGCGGCTCTACCCTGTCCCTTCAGATCTTCCAGTAATGACTTTTAAATTTTCTCTTCCCTCATCTGCTATATTTACACATGAATTCCCTAGAGTTACTGAAGCTTCAGAGCTACTGCCCGTATACTATAATGCAACAAAAACAGCCTTGTGGGCCAAAGTATAAATATGATTTCAAGATCCACCACAGTCCTAGAAAATAAGTTTTATGGGCCATTAAATGGTACGTGAGCGTTTCTCAAGAACCATATCCGATTCTGTATATTCAGGTAACCAAGAGTTTGTGCTTTGGGAAGAATACAGAGGGCAGTAAAAACTCATGAGGCTTATTTAAAAGCCTTGCCCTCTTTAGAAACTTAATTCATCCATTCTTATTTTAGTGTTTAATTCAGCCTCTAGTCTTAGCAGTGTCTTACGGTTACAATCTAACTCTTGTGTTTCCTCAACAAGTTGCAAATAACACACTTCTTCTCACAACAATGATTTATAAATGACTCAAAAAAAAAGATTCAATCTGAATTGCAAGTAAATGTGTTTGTGCAGCTCAGGAGTGACGGGTTTCTGCTCGTCCCCCGTGTCTGAACTCTCGCCTACCCCGTGACAAGCCCGTGGTGCTCCCAAGCCATCTCTGCTTCATCAAGAGGCCAAAATGCTTCTCCTGATAATGTCTGTCCTCCTGTTAATGGTGCTGCTGGCATGTATACATTTCTTTTCTGATGCCTCGCTCTCTGAGTCACTCATCTCTACATCAGGGACGTACCCGTCATTCTCGTTGTCAGATTTCAACTTGCTCTTTGCCCTCTCCTTGGCTGGAACTCGGCCTAAGCCCAAATAGGGGTAGTCTGAGTGCTGGTGGCAGGCCCCCTCGTGGGCCTCTCCCTGCTGCTGCCGTTCCCCCTTCTTTGGAATCCGGAATCCTCCCCAGTTCTTCACTGGGCTGGCAGGTGTTGTAGGCACTTTGACTGCAGTCTGGTTATAGTTTACTTTGATTAGGGAGCCGTTGCACTTGGGCACCATCTCTTTCCTCGTGCCGGGTGCTGACTGCCCCACTCCAGGGGAGGTGGCAGCTCTTGTGTTGTCCACGTGCCTCTGGGACACGTCTGTGGACCTGAGAGGCTTGTGACTCTGTCTGAAAGGTCTGTCCTTCAAGTCTCCCTTACCAAGATCACAATGAAAACGATGGTCTCTTCTGCTCCCGTGGTCTGGCACCACCACACCGTTTTTCTGTTGTGCTGATATGAGACGTGCTTCTGCAAAGGTCTTTTCAAAACTCAAAAAGCTCTCTGGGACCACCATCCCCTCCCTTCTGCTGCCCAGGTCTGGCTGCTTTAGCAGGGTTTTGCCTTCACTCCCAGCACTGTTCTGCAATGGATCTCGCTTATGGGGCTTTTTCATCGAGTGAACCAAGGAAGTACCCATTTGCTTCCTGAAGAATGCAGAATGCCACTTCAAGTCCTCTATCTTGGGGGCATCGGGGCCCACAGAAGGGCTGTTAAACAGAAGCATGTTTTCCAGTGACGAGGAGGAAGAAGAAGGCGGCGCACCTACGAACACAAAAACCACACGTCAAGGAAAGCTACAGCAGAGGCAAATCCAGAACAATAAAATTCCAGACCCTCAGCAGGGCCTTCCCACCCAGCAGTCAAACACACAGCCACCCACTTCGTAAAAGTTCGGTTTTTATAGTAAAGGTATTACCTGCCGTGAAATCTGAATACTCAATATCCTCTATTTTCTAAAACAGCTTAAGTTCATGTACTTTTTCATGAAACAATGTCTTTTCAAGGAATACATTTTCCGTCAAACAAAATAACTGATCTGATTTTCAAATGGGATTCACTGCGGAATCCGTCTGCGGTGAGGCAAGCACTGCTTCCACCCGGTCTCAGAGCAGCGCCTGCCAAGAGCTGCCACCTGCCACGCCTACAGACGGGGGTGGGGGGGTGGGGGTGGGGGGTGAGGGTGGGGGGGCTGGGGGGACTGGGGCTTTTAAGGTTCTTTCTCCAAATTATCTACACCCTCACAGGGCTACATGGCTATGATGAGGATAAATACACGTCAATTGTGAAATGAATAAAGGAAGGTGTTTGAAATCATTCTTGACACAGCGTACATCTGTTTACTCTCATATGTAAAACCCATTTGTGGAATTAAACTGAACTGCCATCCAACACAAGGATAAGTTAAATTGGTGTTTTTCAAACATTTCTGAGGCAAATCACAGTAAGAACTAAGTTTCACGATGTGACCCAGTAAAGCTCACTTTTCCTGCAATCACATTAGCCTCATGGCCTGATAGGCACTGTGACAGTTTCTGTTCTATTTCACTTGTTTTAATGCTAGTGATGACCTGCTAAATTCATCTCACGACCCGGTAATAAACTGTAACCCTCAGTTTGAAAACGACAGGGTGAATTCGTAACATACTAGAGTTCATCCGAAGGACCACGTTCCTGCAAGAGCCTCCAGGGCGCCTACAAAGAGCAGTTTTCATGTTTCCTGAGTTATGAACCACCAGGAAAACAAGGTTCCCCCCCCAGAGTAGCAGGCAGGAGCCCATGTGAGAGTTTAACTGCTGAGCGGAAACGGACACTGCATGTAAACAGAACAGAGCTAGCAACTCTAAACGTAAACTTATCATGACCGTAGGGGAGGGTGTTTACAATCTGCTGGTTTAGAAATGGCTGCTTTCTCAATAATCAAACTCAGGGTCAACCGTCACGCCACACGTATTCTTTCTTTTATGCAGTCACCTAATGTGGGAAAATAGGAAGGTAAGAGGGGCTATTTTCCAAGCTCTGATTTCTCTCCTGACTTGGGATCCGTGTCTCTGAAGGGCCTCTGACTCTCATAAGTATCGTCTCCACTGAGGACACTCATCCAGCAGAAGGGCCCTGCCCAGTCTCGGAACCACGGGACAGTTTAAACCGTGGGGCCATCTCTGCCTCCCTCGGAATCATCTCTCTTACAAGGTAGATAGATCTGTGTGAGGCACGAACGACACAACTGAAAGTCTCAAACTGGAAGGAGAAAAAAGGCATCCCAAGGGGTTTCCACTTCATTCCCTGGGGCAGTTCACAGGAAGATTACCACTGCTTCCAACCCGTCATACCTAGTGTGGGTCATTCCTCAGAGGGTGGCGAGGACCCCTTTTCCTGTTCTGGAACAGCAGTAGGACTTCTGAACGTAGATCTGCATTACATCTGTTACACAAAACACTTCCTAACCTTGTTAAGAAGCTCAACCACTTACCAAAAAACCTCAGCCGCGAAATACAAGGGGGGGAAAAAAAAAACTGCCTGCAATAACCATGAAAAACGACTCAAGTGAAATCAGATGAAAACGTTCTTTACAGCTTATTTTCATAGGTAATCACTCATTACGTAAGGACTTTTAACAAGAGTCACAGAAAGCCCTCCACTGGCAAAGCTCCACAGACACAACCTGCACTAATGATCCTGGGCGGCAGCAGCTCGGCCTCTGCAGCTGGAGGCCGGGTGATCCGCACCAGACAGCCTTGGGGTGGGGGTGGGGGGCTGCTGTTTACACAAGGACACACCACGGGCAAGGGAGAAAACAGGTCCCCTATTTTATCTGCATTCAAGTAGGAATAATGAAGAGACAGAAGTTCACCTTAAAGAATCTGAGTCAAACTGCTTGTACTTGCGATACCCTAACTCAGAAAAATCTATTTTAAAAGTTTGACAGCTCTAAAGTCTAGCTGACGATAGAACACTTGATATATCTGGGAAATATTTACTCTTGGGAAGGAAATTACCTAGGATGATATTATTAATACGTTAATGCTATCAGAACAATGTAACACACGTCAAGAATATCATTTAAAACTCCCCAAGCTCTTTCCTCTCTTCTTTGTTCGGCTGACCAGTTTGCCTCTAGTCACACACATCCAGTTAGTTTTAGGTAAACCCAGAATGTGGATTTCAACATAATAGGTTATAACAACTTCTTTGTTGTATCTGTGTTTCCTAATCTACAGAGACGAAAAGCCGCAGAAGCAGAAGGAGAGTAAGCCGGTGGACTCTGCACGAAAGGCAAGCAGTGCAGACACTGCTGCTCCAACTTCAAAGGGCAGCAGACACGAGGTCCCCTAAGACCCGCCTGCTCGTGGGTCATGGTTCTGCCCGATCCGCACTCGACAGACTCTTCCTCCTCTGAAATCCTTATAACGCCTGCTTTCTGGGGCTTCTGATCACGGAACGCTAGGGCGGAAAAGCACTTCAGAGGGCAGGATTCTGGACCAAACCTCTTACAGACCAACAGAGTCCCGGAGAGGTTAAACAACTTGCCCTCCTATGCACTTGATCTCAAAGTCTTCTCCGGAGGTGTTCTCCGGAGGTGGGGGAAGTCCATGTCTTAGTTTTCTTTTTCTCTTTGCCAGAGCAGTGCAACATAGGCAGCACTAAATAAATATGTTGTGCTGAATCTCGAAAGTATTCAAAACTCCAACTACACCAAAATAATCCACTGTGAATGCTGCATCAACATGGATATGTGCCTTAAGTACACAGTCTTAAGATATATTTACCATATGTTACAGGTAGATCCAAAGGCTAGATAATTATAAACCTTTCTAGGTATCCCCAGGATACTTTACATTTATCAAGTGCCTTGCAATATGTAAGTTACTCTTTTCGAGTCTCACAGTTGTTCCCAGGAGGTAGCTGGAGATCTCATCCTCACGTTACATGTGAGGAAACGAGGGAGACTTGGAAAACTTAAGACTTGCTTGTGTTGAGCCTTTAAGTAGCCAATATAGGATTTGACCCACACATGAGGCCCAGTTCATAGCCCTCTCCTCTAGACCATGGCGCCTCGAATGCCTAAAGATTTTCTTCAACAACAAAAGCCTTTGCTTCTTTGATTCTTCTACAGTAGAAAAGAAAATTAAAGAAACTAGCATTTTTTTCCCTTAACAGAGGGCTTACAAACCCCTGCCCTATTGTTTGACCTACCGGGGCTTAATGCATACCTGAAACTCTTTCTTGCTCCAAAAGCTTAGTGTAAAGATTGAATATCTGTTCCTGGACTTTGCACACAGATCGTTTAATCTTTTCCCTGCGGGTCACCATGTAAGTGAGGTTCCGAACCTAGAACGTAGAGAATAAAGATTCTAAGTAAGCAATACATTATAACAGGACTTTGGTGTTTTTTTGTTTTTTTCCTCTTTACCTGAGAAAAATTTGTCCTACTAGGTCCTTGAGTGACTTTTGATATCCAAATGTACTTTAAACATTTTAGCTAATCTCTAAGCCTCCCTTTGGGGGTGCTAACAAGTATTCTGCATATACCCCTCAAGGTGGGTAGCAGCACAAAAGAGGCTGCCAGAGGAGGTCCTGCCCCTGCACCACACCTGGCCACAGGCTCCTCCTGGCGAAGAGACAGACGCCCATCGGTGTCCAAGTCCAAACATGCCAGCTCTTGCCACAGGACTCTGCTTATCACCCCTTCAGTATCCTCTTCCCATGAATTCTATCGTCAGAGGCTTCAGAGCAGTTCAGAAGCCACCTCTGCTGCACTTTATTAAGCATCTTCTGAAGATGGAACTAGATAGCATTAGGGTCAAGGGCCATCAGAGGGAGAAGCCCCTCACAAACAATGTCCCCACACAGGGCTCACTAGAAGGCCAAGTAGTCACCAGGAATCCAAGTAAACTTCTTTTGTTGACACTGAACTCTCTGAATTACCTTGGAACTTACAGGCCGCTGTGTTCCTACAGCGTGTGAACACCTAGGGAACATCCTTCTTGCTTTGCCATTGACTTGCTAGCTCAGCCTCCCAAGGCCAGCTTTCTGTATCACCACCTGAAAAACTGAAACTGCCCTCTTCTCGATTCATCGGTCAGTAACCGAGAAGACCCCAGCACTAGGAGCTCCGCTTTGCATCTGATGTGCGACCACTGGGGAACTGCATGCAGATGCTCATTCACCAGTAGTAAGCAATCAACACTTAAATTTGTTCCCCATTTTCAAAGCCACCTGTGATCAGCCAATACAGAATCAAATTTTAATGACTTAATCAATAAACCCCCTTACATCTCTCAGTCCTAAAACCTACTGGTAAGACCTGATTAGACGGCATGGGCCTGAAAACACAAACGTCAAATGCAACACAGCAGATAACACAATTAATAAACCTTTCTTCAGGAAGATGTGGACAAGACCACCCCAGTAAGCTCAGTGGCAAGACTGAAAACAGGGACTGCGTATCCCCATCAGCTCCTACACCAAAGGTATGACTGCACTCTCCTAACGCTTGGGCTATCCCTTCTCCTGCCACCTTCCCCCAAGATCACTAACCTTTTGGCAGCGAGAGTGGCAACAAGCGACACACACAGCCCTGCATTTTGGCTTATGTACAGATACGCCACCCCTAAAGAACCCTAACAATTCCAGCTGTTCTTCCCCAGCTGTGTTCAAGGCAGCCTCCTTTCCAAGAGGACACAAGGCATTAAGAGGAACAGGTCAGCTGGCTTTCACATTTGCATTGCTCACGTTGTAAGTGGTATAATTTCCTGGCCTAAAGCAGGACCACCAAGTCAGGCTTCTCTTGATCCTAACCTATTCACTATCTGTTTAGGATCTTCCTAACACTTCTTGATAAAAATAAAAATTATCTTAAAGAACTGAGAATAAAATCACTCTTCCTGTCTCAAAGTAAATCTTACTTCAGTGTCATTCACCCTGGTTAAAGCACATTCTTTCTCTGACAGCCACACACCCTCAGGCCAGGAAGTAGGTGTCCTTTATGAGAATTCTGAACAGTTTGGGGATGGAGGTAGCTAATTAGGCAACCCTCTTTGATAAATATTGCTCCACCCAGGGGAGATTAAGAGTAGAAGGTCAAAAAGAGGAAGAGGCCGAACCTAGATCCTTATCACAGGCTCAAAACAACTGGAAAACATACAGAACGGTTTTTACATTAAGACAGGGAATCCAACTTGTGGAAATAGGAAATGGAAACAAACTCTCTGACATCCTAGGAGTGGACAAGGTTACTCTCCTATTCAAGTCAGAGGTACAAAAGAGATACATCGTTTTTTACTTAAAATTGTCAATGGAAAGAGCAGAGCCAGAGAACCTGAACTTCGTATTATTACTCAAATTTAATTTTGGTGTCTTCACTTCCCCCAGGAAAGATTTCCACCCTGGCTGTTAAGTGGGAAATTCTCCATTTCCATTCCCCATGATTTCTGATACGAGACATCTAGCTGTGACCCCAAGAAGCAAAGGTCGGGGTTTTCAATTGGAGCAAATCAGCCCCTGAATAAACCAGGCCGGCTGACCACATTAGTATAGTGAGTGCCCTAAACCTTACCTCTCTCATGCACAGAACACCCTGAAGGGCAACTTCCGTAAGCAGCCCCTGTATGTAGAGCTGAACTGAGGCTCTGTCCTCAACACACACCCTGCTTGGCCCTTCCTGTACACTGCTAGACTGCTAGACCTAACCTCCCGCCCACCCCCGACCCCCCGCTTCATCTTCTCCCAATTGCCCGCGAGGTGGTAGGCAAAACCACCAGCCCTCGGCTGCCACCCTCATACCACGTTAAACCCAAGAGTCAGGCTTTCCCCAAAAGCAGTGGTTCCCAAACAAACACGTAGGGGCCCTAAAACACAGAATGCTGGCCTCCCCACCCCACCGTTTCTGGAGTCAGAGGTGGGATCCAAAAACCTGCAGGTCACGTTGCTGCTGGTTGAGGACCACGTGCTGAGAACCACTGCCCTCAGGAACTCGATAAGGACCTCAAGTTTTCCTGAATCCCAAACACTGCTTGCAACACTAAAGCTTAACATGCCTCTTGTTCGGGGACAACTGTAGCCTCTGTCAGACTGTCAAGAGGTGACCATTCCACCAAATGTTGAGTAAAATGGTCCCCCGGGACCTGACCCCTTTCGATGCCCCAGGCAGGAGTGCAGAGGTAGCATGTTTTTTTTTTTTATCTGAGCAAGTACTCATTTGCTGAACTCATGTTTATTGCATCCTTTAGAAGACAATGTTTGGGGGAAAGGAATCCCACCAGAGTGAAGTGGCAGCCCTGGGAACTTGGCATGGCACCTGCCATATATCGGCAATCATGTCTTCAGGTTCCCAAACCCACCTGAGTCCATTCCTGTCATCTAACTTTCTGATCCAGAACTGGAACCCGGGTGTGCAAAATGCCCCACAGTGTATATCTGCAGGAAAGAGCCACTACCGTTATCACTCAGAGAGTTGGCTGCCTCTCTAATGAAGGGTACTCACTTGTCAGTTCTGAAGTGACCACACGCCTTGATCACAGTCCCACATATTAACCTGCTACGAAATGCTGTTGTGTGAACTGGGCTGGACTTTAAGTTACTTGAAAAACAGACTTATGATTTATTCTTACTGTCACCCCTGCCCTGATGAGTCTTTGGCCTAATACACTTCTTGTTTATAATCACAAATAACTGTGCACCCTGGGGCACGGCGGCCAAGATTTCCACTTTTTAAAGCCTCCACCATCGCAGGCCTCGTGGAACATTCTGGAAAACACATTTTTCATTTTAATAAGCCCGTTTCAGACTGACGCTAAATGCCCTCAAATCTCTTAGACTCTTTAATAAAGTAAATATAAGTAATACCACACACACAAAAATCCTGATTTATTCCCTGTTTCTCATACATCATTGGCATCATTCTACTTAAAACGCAACAGTGATGACTCCAAAAAAAAAAAAAATGTTTAGAATTTAATCGTAAGTGCGTGTTAATCTGAGTAACTTAAGTACAGAAAAGAGTTAGTACACCACAAGCATTTTCTACACTTTTATTTTGTGGTGATTGCGAGACAAACACAGTCCGAACATGAGACTTTCCGTCCTCCCTCCTGAGGACTATCTGACTCCAAAGCTCATGCGCCCCAAGTACAGCAGTTGTCAGGTTGGGATAAGGCTTCTCACCAGGATTCGAGCTTCTCCCTTCTGAATCCCTTTCTCATCTCTAACAAAAAGGCCACACGTACATGTGGTTGAGAGGCGAGGTCTTCTTTACACTCACCACCGGGGTGGGGGTGGGGGGGCACAGGAGCACAAGAGCCTCACACACCCTCTTCCCGCCTGGCCTCCGCCTGAACCCGCCTGAATCCGGAATCTTAACCTGGTGCCTGGAAGGGGCGTCACAAGCAGCCGCACTGTCAGGTGCTCAAAGGGTCTCTTCTAAGGAACACTTACAAACACTCTCACTGCTACGCCTTCTCTACCAGGGCAGTGCAGGTCTCTGTGAGAGCTCGGTCTTGCGGGCCCATACTTCTCCCCTGTCCCTATTCTTTGCCTACACTCCCGCTGCAAATCACCTCTGAGTCAGATTCTCTCCCAGGCAGGTGAACCACAGGCCCCATTAATAAGTCAGGCGCTTGGGGGAGACGCGTTAACCGTTTCAGGCCACTTAGGTGCCTTTCAGCACGGGCTGCGTTGGGCCCGAAGCCTCAGTTCCATCTGTGCACTAATGAATTGAATCACTGTCGGCGGTCGGGGCAGTCGGGGGCGCTGACGCGAGAAAGCGCTCTAAGACACATCGCCGACTAGCAAGCTTCAGTCAGAGACTACCTGCAGGGAGGCGGCGGCCCTGGGGGAAAGCCAGCCCGCTCCTAGAGTTATGCCTGTAGCCGGAAGGGAGGTCCAGACTGGGACTCCAGAGGTACTGGAGAATGGGTGAGACGCCAACCAGCCAACGGCTGCAGGAAGGTGCCACCAGCCGAGGCTCCAGGCAGCCACGGGCCACCACGTGGGCCAATCCAGTGGTGAGGGCGTTCGAAGCGCGCCGCGTGGGACGGGGGGCTCCCCGGGTCAGATCGGAGGCCCCTGTGCACCAGGAGCCCTGCCCCACGCCCACTCTAGACACAGCACACAGACACACACGGACACAGACACACATGCACATACAACATGTACACAGCCTGAGTGATGACTTAGCACCTCACTGCCGGAGTACCTGGGGAACAGATATGCATGTGCATGGCAGCTCATGCCCACACATCAGCACCCACAGCCTGCTCTGCTCGGCGACTGTACTGGGAAGGCCCCCGCCGTCAGGCAAGAGGCGGAGCTGGGTCAGAGAGGCAGTGCTTCCCTCTCCTCAATGAGCCCGTGACCAGCACCTAGAAAGTGTTTCCCCAGGTTCAACGAGAGACTGCCCTACCTCGGCCCGCCCCACCCCCTCACTGTTAATTAAATCCACTCTGGTTTTCTAACTCAGTTTGTAAACAGTTCTGAGCCCACCCCTTGGGCATCCTCCCGGGGGGCTCAGTTCCCTCTAGCTCTAGAATGAAGGGGGGCGGGGAGGGGAAGACACACCCCATTTGATCTTCCAGAAGAACAGTAAGAACTAACAAGGAAGTGTTTGAATCAGAGAGGCTCCCCCGGCTCTGTGGCCGTCTTGTGTGTGTGCACAGTGAGTTTACCAGCCCATAGATAGATTCAACCAACACAACCTCATGCTGAAGTATGTACAAGGGTCTGAGAGGAAATGCACTGGCTACCCCTCCTTGCTCTGGGCAAGCGGTCGCCTCTTTGCAATCTTCTTCTCTACGTCACCACAAGGTGTCAGTGTCGACCATTACCCTCTCCAGGTCCTGCCGCAGGTGCGTGAACAGCTGCAGCCTCCTGAACAAGACATCCTGCTCCCGCTTCGCGAGATTGTCCTCTTCGTCCTTCTTTGGGGTGATCAGGGGCTTGTTGAAGTTGACCTTCCTCTTCAACTTCCAGTACTGGTACAGGAAATCCACGACCTCCTCGGGCAGCCGCAGGGCCCTGGCAACATCCAGCAGGTTGACGAAGGTGTAGAACTCATCCTCCAGCTGCTGCAGCTTTTGCTTCCGGACACTCACCCGGTGGGCCTCCTCCTGATTCTGCTCAAGGCTGCCAAAGGGCTCCAGCGGATCCCGGGGGGGGCACTCAGGGGCCCCGTTCTCCCGAGCGGCCCCCTCACCGAGGCTCTCGTCGGGCTTGCGATGTGAGCTGTGCTTCGGGCAGTAGGACTTGAACTTGACTTCGTCGTTCTCGGCCAAGATGGTCTTCATCTCCAGGCCCCGGTCGAAAGCACAGGTCACGTGGAAGGCTGTGCGGCAGTTCTTCACAGAGCACTGGCAAGAACACGCAGACAGCAAGAGGAGAGAGATTAGGGAGTGACAGTGACTGAAGCCCCGGGTGCCAGGCACCCCCTCCCTACACACGCACAGGAAGAGCTGCACTTGGAGCTCGTGCCGGGACAGAGGAGCTTTACGCGGATTCACCCTGGCAGATCCAGTCGTGTTTTAAACAAGCTACAGCTTGGGATTTAAGGGAACTCTCTTTTCATAAACCGAACCATAACTCTCCTAGAAAAGCAACTGCATCCAATAACCACCTCTTAAAGCAGACACGATCACACAGATGGCACGTGTAGACAAAGGGGGCCCTGGCGCTCCGATTATACTCCGAAGAACGTGTGCCCAACATGCAGAGTATATCCTGAGGCATTCATTTGTCTCTTCTCATAGGTCTGGGTTTTTTTAATGTTTATATAAAAAGCCTGAGTGGCGAGAATCTCCTCAGGAAGAATGACCACCAACCAGAGTTTTGAAAGGCACGTGGATCCTCCTTCCTAAGCCACAGCCAGGACGAGTCCCAACACCAGTGGGAAAATAAATGGCTCACTCCTCCTCCAGCAGCGAGGGTTGCTCGAGACTGAGGAGGGTGAATTAAAAACTCCCAAAGACTGGAAAGGAAGAGGAGACCAGGACAATCCAGGACAGGAAGGACGGGACTGGTCTCCACACCCGAGGAAGCTTTCGCCAGGCGCAGAGGCTTCCAGGCCAGTGGGGGACAAGCTCTTGAGATCTGTGTGCGCTTCGCCTGGCAGCGCAACCGTGAGGGACCTGCTGCTTGTGGGTGGAAGGGAGGTCAACGTAGAGGCCAGGCGTCACCCAGCTCGGCCCCGGCCTCACCAAACACCTCCCCCCTCCCTCTCACCGCCCCACCAGGGGAACCCCGTAGTGCCTCCGATCCAGACGGCAGGCCAGAGGCCTAGCAGGAGAAAAGTGACTTCTCCCCATCTGATCTTGCTGGGCGAATTCCTGGAAGGAGGCTCCCTGTGGTGACTGAAGCCAGTCCCTTAAAAAGCAACACTGTACTGTGTGAGGCCAAGGGATCCGGGCACGCCAGGGCTGCAGACAGGAGCAGAACTGAGTGGCCCCAGGCCAGCTGAGAAGCTTAATTAATTAAACTCATTCAGTAGAGCCCTGCACAGCACCACCACAGATCGCAGCGGCGTGGGCGGGGCTTCTTCCCCAATCATTGCAGCCTTTAAGAGGTGACTCACTGCCAGTCGTGATTTCTTCCATTATTAAAAAGTCGCTTTCACCCAGAAGTACAGAAAATCTAGCTCCCTTCACAGAAAATCAATTCCCCCACTGAAAACACTTAAAGCGCATGAACTAACATAAATCTGTAATTTTATCTATAATAATAACCTCAATTCCAAGGAATGTGTGAAATCAGCTTTAGTGGCAGAACACACACACACACACACACACAACCTGGTCACTATCAGTACACACACACACACACACACACACACAAAACCTGGTCACTATCAGTACACACACACACCTGGTCACTCAGTACACACACACACACACACACCTGGTCACTCAGTACACACACACACACACACCTGGTCACTATCAGTACACACACACACACACACACACCTGGTCACTATCAGTACACACACACACCTGGTCACTCAGTACACACACACACACACACCTGGTCACTCAGTACACACACACACCTGGTCACTATCAGTACACACACACCTGGTCACTATCAGTACACACATACCTGGTCACTATCAGTACACATACACACCCACACACACCTGGTCACTCAGTACACACACACACACACACACCTGGTCACTCAGTACACACACACACACCCCTGGTCACTATCAGTATACACACACACACATACACATACACACACACACACATACACACACCTGGTCACTATCAGTACAAGACAAAGTGTTCCTCCCTCCTAGCAGGCAGCCAAGTGGGAAGTAAAGTGGGAACAGATGACGGAGACACTACCAGTGTTTGGCTTAAACGACACTTCAACTCAGCGCCCCGACCTGAAAAGAGGAACTCGCCACGGCAGAACATTTATACGGGGCTTTGTAAAGACGCCAAATGGCCTTCCTCTGGGTTTTCCTATTCAGGTTGACTCAGCAAACAGATGTTACAGAAACGTAAGCCAGAGCCTTTCCAGCTGCAGACATTTCGGACAGGAATTCTTTAATAAAATCAGTCTATTCTGTGAAGATATGAAAAATCATCAAAAACTTCCTTGGCCTCTCCTCCTTCAAATTCATGTTCTGGGAAAAAGAGGTCAACGGCAACAAAAAAGTCATTTTATCGTCTCTCTTCAAAAGAGACACAGAGATCCCAATCGACCGCCTCCTGGAAACATCAGTGAAGGACCTACTCAGTAAAGGGCGTAATTTCTATCCTCAGAAGAACACCGGGTAACTTGGAAGAAAACGATGTCCATTTTCCTTGGTTTGCCCCAGCCTGTTCCCTGCAAGTGTTCGCACGGGCCGTCTGCACACACACACACACACACACACACACACACACACACACACACACACACACACACACACACACACACACACACACCCTCTGTGTCTTCTTTTATTTTGTGGCTTTTAAAACATTTCTCCTTCACTCCCTCCTAACACAACGCTCAGGCCAGAGGCTTTTGTCATGTTTTAATTTTAAGCAGATTCCATTCACATACAAAAATCTGCACTATTTTCAAGGTCCACAGCCAAATCCCACCAGCTGTCTCATGCCTCACCCTCTGAATATTCTGTTACGTTTTGGATTCTTGAACACCAGTGGAAGTGATAAGGAAGAAAAAGCACAACAGCTTGGCGTGTAAAATGAAAACTTGTAAAAAGAAACACCAGTCAGTGGATACCTTACACAGAGGAATATTTACCAGCCAAAATACAAGTTGAGTTTGCCAAATGAGGTCATTTCTTTAAAAGCCCCGACCGGCAGTTTGACCGAGCTTGTGGAGTGAGTGAGTGAGAGTGAGAGAGTGAGAGAGAGAGAGAGAGAGAGAGAGAGAGAGAGAGAGAGAGAGAGAGAGAGAGAGAGAGAGAGTGTGTGTGTGTCTGTGTGTGTGTGTCTGTGTGTGTCTATGTGTGTCTCTGTCTCTGTGTGTGTGTGTGTGTGTGTGCGCCAAGCCGTTGCGTGTCCTGCATCAAGAGGGCAGCCGCCCCAAACCGGCACCTCTGCCCACGGACTGTGACGTGGGGACCAAGGAGGGGCCGGCGTCCCTGAGCTGGCGGCCCCCACAGAGGCAAAGGGCCAACAGCAGCCGCAGACAGCATCTGGAGACCGCGGTGGGACAGCACCTCAGGCCTCCGAGGTCACGCCTGTCTAGACGCCAAAAACGTGAGGCCCGGAGAGGAACTTCTCAGGCAGCGCTTTAGACAACACCAAGAAACAGCACGCCATCAATAGTCTCTCCGTGATCCTGTTATCTGCCTCATGGCTGTCTACACCTGCCTGTACGTGGACACAGAAAACGCAGGCCGGCTTCTTACCTACGAGCTCCCCTCCCCCAGCCCCACCCTCCCCCACACTGTACCATAAAAAAAATCAGATATTCAGACTGGGCAGAACCCCTGGTGTAGCACCTCATGGGTGTCCCTCCACCCACCCGGTCGGTGCTCCAAGGAGTCCCCGTTTTGCCAAATGCAAAAGGGTTGGCGTGCCAAGCTGATTTCCAACAGTGCGCACCGCACCGAGACACCCCACGCGCACACCTCTGAAACCAGCGGCGTCGGGGGCAGCCACAGAGGCAGGGCTGCCGCTCGGCAGGCGGGAGGGTGACTAAGCCTCCAGTGCCGAGACTCCAGTTCTTCCCCAGAACTGTCGGCCTGTGGAAAGAGCTGCAATGCCAGGCTTTGGGCAGGGAGGGAGAAACCAGATACAAACTGGAACTGCCCTGCAGCTCAGGCGGACTTCTGAGTTGCCCTGTGATGGTTACAGCTGGGTTTCCGGTCACACTGGACACTCTCCACCAACAGAAGGTGTGTATACTGGGCTGGAGACGTCCCTCAGCAACCTCAGAAGGGCTGTGAGAACCTCATCCTGCTTCCTGGATTCTAGCCCCATCTCCAAGCCCTGTGACGGTCAGCTCACAGAGCCCTCCCCCGTCCCGCTCCCTGGAACACAAGGAAGGGTGATAATGCCATCCTGACTAGGCTGGTTACCTGTATGGAGGCCCCAAACTTCTCATTGCAGAGGCTGCACACCAGCGCCCACCGACTGCTGGGGATGTGAGACACCTTCGTGATGGGCTCCATCTTCTCGGGGCTGCCAATGCTCACCTGGAGGCCCAAGAAATAACAAGACAGGGTGGCAGGGGTCGTCAAGACAGGGGCCGGACACAGACAGCAGCAACTCAGAGATCCATTCCTCCCCCACGGCCCTCCTACCAGAGGGTGCCGAGGGGCACTCACCCTCCGAGCGCAGGTAAAACCCCACTTTAAAGCATCAGGACAGCACAGGGGCCAGCTGGGGGCCAGCTCTGGGCCAACTCTACGCCCTCCTCGGGGGGGGGGGTCATCTGACACAAACGTCCTGTTTGTAAAAACACTCAGACACCCCAATGCTCACTGCTCACCCGAGTGACAGCAAAGACAAGGTAACCCATCTACCACACCTCTGGTCCGCTAAGAAGCGGTCAGGACTGGAAATCCGTCTCAAACATACTGCAATCAGTTGTGAACGATGGAGCAGAAGTAAACATTGACCACTTTTAATCTCTCTCTCACTAAAGAAAGCCATTCTCTTCAGTCAGAAACTATCACTACATACAAAGCGGAAAACTACCAAGGTAAAGGTCCCCTCCCTCTCCTCTCAGCCTGGATCACTGAACTGCATCCCTGTTAATACCAAACCGTGAGATTCCCATGCTACCAAGACCCGAGTCGTGAAGCCTCAATCCAAATCACTCCCAGATCCTTTTCCTCGGGAGGAAAATGCACCAAAATCATATGCCAAAAAAATGCTGAAATCTGAATCACAAATGATAGTCTCAGAGTGAGCCAAGCAAATTAAATCAGTCAAGGTCTGGGACTTGAAATAAATTAGACCAGACCTGAAATTAAAAAGGTCGAGGCCAAGTAAGAATTTTAATAAAAAATCACAAAAATGTGACCTAGGGCAGTGGTTCTTTAACCGTGACGGTGCTGTATGCATGGCCCACCAGGCCCAGGAGCTTACGGCCCATCCCAGGGAAAGGACAGAGCCACACCCAGGCCGCAGCGCGGACGAAAGAACGCCGCGGGTCCGCTTCTGGGAGCGTGACAGCAGCGGAGGGTCAGCTGCAGAGGCATCAGAAGGCAAGTCTGAACACCTCCACCCAGAATCCAACTCACGGCTGCCTCCAGTTAACGTTTCCACCAATTTCCACACCACTGACCACACGACAGCAGGCTCGAGATTCAATTTAAGGTGGAAAAATGGGTAGCAATTCAAAGGTGTCTTTTTACTCCTCGGCTACAAAGTGGCCCAGGGATGAATGGCTCCCTGTGAGGACGAACAGCCACGGGCTCCCAAGGTGAACCACCAACACGGGCACCCACCTCGGGGATCCACAGCGCACAGCTGACGTGGACCCACTTGGTCCCACTGCGGGTAGGCTTCATCGCTCCACCTTTCTTGGGACACAACAAACACTTGGGCTGAACCCCCAGGGCACACGTCCGGCACAGCCAACTGCCCTCTGGGACCTTGAGAATTCCGTAACAGGCCTGTAAAGCCACAGCACATCCCCAAGGAAAAGAGAGAAAGAGAAAAAAAAAGAGTTATTTTTACCCTGTGTGTCTACGAATTTTAAAACGCCTAGAAAGATTTTAACAGAAGCACCCCCAAAACAGAGGCACTCCTTTCAGGACGAGTGCCGGGCAGCCTCACAGCAGCAGTCGGGAGGTGGGTACAAGGTACAACGTACTTACCTACCAGAGGGTGGTCCTGAAAACTACTTGAGGACAGAAAGGTTTGTAAAAGATCTGCTGTGTTGCTACAGATACCCATCTATATCAAGTTTCTAAATACTTGGGCAGTAAATCCTCAAAACTCTCTCCAGGGCTAGATGGCGGAAGGCATCCCTCTCTGATTTACTGATGTAGGTGGGCTATAAAGGGAGGGAAAAAACACAAAGCAGTTGAGAGCCTCCCAGAGCTACTACACGAGACACCAGTGAAAAGGAGAGGGAACTGAGGACCAGCCTCGCTCCCTGGGCTAAGCAAGCCCTACTGACCAGGCGCCGACACCCCGCCCGCCTCCCACACACAAGTGAGCACAACAGGCGCAGAAAAATGAGACATTCTAGACAAAGAGAATTTGGTCTCTTTGGCGGATATTTAAAACAAAGCCTGCTTTGCATAAGATGGTAAATTACACAAGACAGCAAAAACTGCAGGAATCAAGGCAACTTCAAGTCACTGAGACGGTTCAAAGACAGAAAAGGCAAACGTTAAAGAAGTGAAGAAACAACACCATGATGGTACCAGGAGCACATGCAGAGCCTTTTAAAAACACCAAACTGTTCAGAACTTTATCCTTAAATGAACTACAAGTCAGGAAGTGGAGAGACAGTAACATAGTTCCAATTCTCCAGACAGGAAAAACACAGCCACCATGCAATCTGAATATCCAGGACGCAAAAAGGAAACCACAGGATGATAGTTCAGGGAAGTTAAGTGACACTAAGATTGGAGCTTAGGAGCACTGTGTCGGTGCCATGAATGAGCCACTGTCAACACAGACTTGCTGAAGGAAAAAAAAAAAAATTTTTTTTTTTAATAGCGCTAACTGACACGATTAAGGTTTCAAATATCAGAAAGGTCTGTATCAGGCACTCTAGACAAAGTCTCATTTGAAGAGGTAAGTTTTTTTTTTTTTTTTTACTGGAAAAGCAAGTCTAAGTAAAATAGAAGATTAAATAGAGGACGCCTGAAAGACAAGTCATGAAGAACATCTCAAAAGCAAAAGGAACCACAGGAAATGCTAACAGGCAACGTGGTGTGGCTGAAAGAACAGCAGACCAGGCTCGGGGCGGGGGTGTGGGGGTGGGTGTCGTCCAGAGCTCCCCGAGTTCCAGCTCCAGCTCTGCCACTAACCCGCAGTGGGACGCTGAACAGCCCACCCTGACTTCAGTTAACTCATTTATAAGCAGAGGGTTTGAGCAGTTTTCAAGCAGAACCCTTTTTTTCAAACAAGATTTGTCTTGTGGGGGGGTGGGGGGGGGGGAGTAAAATGGCAGGAAAAGAACTGAAACATCATCCAAGTAAATGGCACCAACAAAGTAAAAGCAACAATGGCAGCCACAACGCTCATGGTCTTGAAACAAAAAAATCTCTCTAAGAATTCTCCATTATCCCGAGGAAAGCACCTAGATAAGTTGAAAACCCAGAGCTACAGATGGGCTATAACATGACTTCATAAGCAAGAGACCTGTGGTCTCCCCATCAGGATGAGACGGGACAAGGCCACCGCTGGTAAAGTCCTCAGGCAGAGGGAAACCCAGGAAGCAGACACATTCTAAAGAAAACAACAGTCAGGAACTTCACAAAGCAAACTGGATTCTTCTTGCCAAGAGGTCACCCAAGCCACTGTCCCTTTAAGTTGGTTTTAAATCTCAGCATCAACAGGTGAATTCAAAGAAAGTACCTCTGGAGAGCCTATTACCTAAAGAGTGTATGTGAACACGTGTCCCCACAGAAATACAAATTACTTCATTACTGCATGAAAAAAATAAACGAGAGAGGTAAGGGTCCAGACTAAGATTCTCCCAAGCTTTTTAAATCACCCAGTGCCCAACCTTACTGAAGCAACCGCCAAATCCTCTCGACATCGCGGAGGACAGGAAATAACTTTCAAGAAAAGGGGACCCTTTCCGCTTGTTCAAGGGCTCCGTTTATCTACTAACATGTTAGCAAATGTTATGTGCTGACTAGTGTCCGAAAAGTATATGTTAAAGCAAGTCCTAACACCTCCGGTACCTCAGAATGTGACCTCGTTTGGAAATAGGGCCACAGGAGACGTAGTCAGTTAAGATGAGGTCACACTAGAGTAGGGTGGGCCCTTCATCCAGCGTGACTGGCGGCCTTACAAGAAGATGGCGACGTGTGAAGACACAGATGCGTGGGGAGGACACAAAGTGACGGCAAAGCCAGAGACCAGCGTCGTGCGGCTGCAAGTCAAGGAACGCCCACAACTGCCAGCAAACCGCCAGGAGGCGAGGAAGGTTCTCCGTCCGGGTTTCAGAGGGAGCGTGGCCCTGCCGACACCCTGATTTCAGACGTCTAGTTTCCAGATAGCAAGACAACAAACTTCTGTTCTTTTAAGCCATCCAGCTCGTGCAAGGGCAACTAACACAGCAAACTAACCGCCTTTTCAAGAGTCCCCCCGCCCCCTGCCCTCCAGTGTTCTCAATAGCTATAAAGCCAGGTGTTGGAGCAGGGCAGAGGGGCTCATACAGTCTCAGTAAACCTGACTTCTGTGGATGGGAATAAAGGCACTATGCGAAGAAAGAATGAGGTCCACAGAGGATCCTGTTCTCCTGGTTGTAAAAGTAACAAGAAATACTTCAAACACTAAGCACCTGTCAGCAACAAAAAAGATGGGCCCACGTCTTTAACTCACGGACCCTGTCTGGAGGAACCACCCCAGGGGGCCTCCTTCCGGGCCCCGCTGCCCACATACCTGGTGCACACAGATGTTGCATTTGTCACAGAACACCATCTCATTGCCGTCCTCACCGTCGGGCGACTGGCAGACGTCACAGACCACGTCTTCGTCGTATTCAATCCCCAGGCCTTCTTCAGTCTCTATAGCATGATTCATATTATCGTAGCATCGCTGTTCAAATTCCTCCAGGACCCTTTCCATGGTGTATTCATCTAACTCAGGCATTCCTGGAGGGAAAATGCCACAAAACCATTTTAATAAACCCGTATTAATAAACATAATACTATTCATACTAATAAAAATGCACAATGAATAAATAATATTATAAACAAATCTCTCCTGAGTGCCCCCCACATATTTTCTATTGGATGTCCCTCAGACCCTTCCAAGGAAGGGTCTTGAAATTCAGAGGCAGAAAGAGACTTGCACCCAACAGTTTACGGTCAGGCACGGTCAGGCACTGAAGATGGAGTGCTTGCTGTAAAAAGATCATTCCCAAAATGGTTCCAGGCTATTAAATGCATATATCATTAGACTGTCGTTTCATTACAGTATTATATATACCAACTAGCGTGTAAGTGACTTCAAAACCATGACCACCTATTATGGTTTGGGCATTTTTTCCAAAAACACATCCCATTCTTGCTACTTAAAATGGTGCCGAGAACAGATTTCACTGTGAACGCTCAAATGTTTTTTACCTGGTTTATCCCTCCTCACCCTCTGAATTTACTAAGCTGAGATGCATAGTTAGTCAGACACATGAAAGACGGAAACACAAGGGACGTCTCAAGCAAAGGAGACAGACAGCTCCTGGTGAATCAAAGAAAATGCATTCTTATGCAAGAACGGCCAAAAACAAACTTCAGGCGGTTATCATGGTGTGGTTACGGCTAGTGGTGGGGATGAGACTTTTATTTTCTTCCATCTGCGGACGTATCCCAAACTTCCTACAATGAAAATACTCATGCAGGAAAGAAAAAAACAGCTTGTAAAAAATATTCAAACACATGTAACTGGCAAGAAACAACAGAAGTGTCATTAGGGCCAACAACAACTTATATGCATTATCACAGATTTAATTAAGACTTCCAAGTTTTTGAAAACTTGGAGCACACATTAGCGCTGACACTGTGCTAAGCCCTAAACACACAGTCAAAAAAGCCACCTATCATCTCAAACCTTATTTCATGACGAGGTCGTTTCTGCGCGGCCAGGAGGTTTCATCTCGATTCCTCCTACCAGTTCCGAAAACACCACTGGCTTTGAAAATACAGCCCTATGCCCTATAATTCATTTCTACCATTAAAAAGACCAATAAAAGCTAAGACAAACGCCTTTACGCATGCGTTCAATACATGTTCTACAACTGCATCGCTCATCCTGCCCAAGTATTCAGCTCCGCCTTGCAGTCTGACGAGTAAGCCCAGCACTCACCACCTAGACCACCCACCGAAGCCCCCGGTCCCTGGCCGTCTGTCCCTCTGCCTTAACACAGGACACCCAGTCAGTCCAGTGCGTTACAGCTGTCTTTACAAAGTAGAATTTTATAGTCTATGAAGCTAAAACATAGTACTCAGTTCCAAGAGAGCACTGAAAACTTCCGAACAGACCCCCACCTCCTAGCCTGCTGACATCCTGGCCACTAATACCTAAAACCAAGGACCAAAAGGAAGGAGATCTACTTTATCAAAATATCGGAGTAACAGCTTTCCCAGCTCAGTCCACACCATCGTTCCCATTCAAAGGCTGGGGAGCAGCACGCATGGCAGCACCTGTCACACGCCAGGCCCCGTGCTGGGCTCAGGCTTCCACACGAAACAAAGTCTTGGCCCTTCAGGGCTTTGAAATCCACCATGAAACACTCCGTAGATATTCACCATGTGCTAGACTGCACACAGACAGCCTGTGCCACCACTTCCCGACCTTGACCTACATACAGCACATGCTAATGAATCCTCACGTCTCTCGCAGGAAGCCCAGACTGGGTCTCCCTGACTTGCCATCACCACACTTCAGGCAACCCTTAGCAACCTGAAGTGGTGTGTGAGCCGAGATCCAAGTGTCCTCCTGGTCGTGACACAAGGAGATGCAAGCAAACGAGGTCCTCTGAGCCGTACATACACGAGAATGGTTGACTTGTAGAAAAGATCGCAATGGGCAGGGCACCCAGCTAAGGTAGGGCTTCACCAAAGGAAAGCCGGGACAGATCGACGGGTGAGAGGAGAAAGCACTCAGGTTTGGAAAAGGACCTAAGGGGAATCACTGAGGTGAGAACACGAGGGATGTGTTTGGAAAATGGTGAGCTTGGCTGGAGTGGCGTCTCCTGTGAGAAACTGCAGGCCACGGCTGAAGAAGGCGGCATCCGAAGAGCACCGCCGGAGGGGGAAGAAACAGAACACCGGAGCAGGAAACCGTGGACCACACCCTTGTGCGATCTCGGGGAAGCGCTGCGTTTCTCTGGGCCTCAGTTCTCTTGAGGTAACCGGCAGGGTTGCGGGGTGCAGGGCAAGAACTGGGAGCCCCCGCTTTCGTGCCCGTGGAAGACACCCCTCCTCGATCCCACCTCTCTGTCCACGAGACGCACACAGACTGAGTCCCTCTCAGCACACCTGCCACAGCAGGACACGCGCATCTCCAACAAAGAGCCCGTGATCCCGAGACCGGACTGAGGCCGAGACGGAGCTGGCGTCGCCAGCGGTGAGGAGCCTCGCCCCTGAACCGCGGGCCTCACGCACTCGCCGCTCATCGTCCGCGGCCAAGCAGCAGAGCCCCCGCCTCTCACCCATCTCCTTGAACTCCTCGTTGGTCAGTTCCAGCCACGCAGCGTCCATGTCGTTGAGATCGTAACGACACACGCTGTCGGCCAGCGTCCGGATGTCAACGTAGCCCAGCTCTGGAGGCTCGGAGCCCGACGAGACGATGTATTTCTTGGGCCTGATGAACATGAGGGACTTCTCTTCAGACACGACCCTGGTTAACAAGAAAACAAGGCAGCCAGGTCACCCTTCCTGCCACAAGAAAGGAAGTTTGCCAGGAGGCCCCCAAGCGAGCCTCCACCTCCAACCCCCAAACCTTAGGTCACTGCCGGGTTCAGAGAGTTAAAACCCTAACGCCACCGCTGATAAAGCAAAGCAGGAGTCGTTATAACCCCTAAAATAGAAAGAGATGCAAGTGAAAACGCTGCAGAAGTCTTCAAAATCAGCCTCTCCCACGTGGCCTCCCAGGACGCTGCCGTGCCCAGCCACCAGCTGTGACAGCAGTGTCAAGGGTTAAAGATTACATCACTTTCCACTAACCAGGCCTGCCCGCCCCTGCTGGAGGCCACCAAGCCCCGGGTTCGCAGGGACACGGAGGCGGCCAGAGCAGCTGCATGGCAGGGCACACAGCTTCTGCATGGCAGAAGGCCGGGACGCCAAAGGGAGAAACCCGTCACCTCTGGTTCTAGAACTCAGGCCTTGTCCATCGCTAAGCAGTCTGAGAACCAGAGTCCCAGCCACGGGCGGGATGCTCCCGGCACAGCTGGGGACCCAGGGAGGAGCACAAGTCCCCTCCGCTCCTGCACTTGCACCCTCGCCCCCGCCCCGGGAACGCCTGGAGAACTGCCGGCCCCCGCAAAAGAAAGCGCAGGAAGAGGGCGAACCACGGCCGACGGGAAGTGAGGCGCCTGGGGAGCACCCCACGGCCACCGGCCCTCCACCTGCACGTCGCAGCGTGCCGGCAGCTCGCGTTAACACCCAGCTGTCCAAAGAGGCCGTCGAGGTGTTTCCGTCACCCTGTGATTACCAGGGTGGCTTTACCCACAGGACACGGAGACAGGCACGGTTAAGGGAGCTATTCGTCCCACTCAGCTAAGGGCAGGGTTTTAGCTGACACTTCCATGAGCCGTGTTAGCGTTTACTCGTCTTGTGCTGGGCTCGTAACCCCTGGACTGGGATCGTCAGTGCTGCACAGCTAGTCGGTGCTGTGCCCCAGAGGCAACCCTGAGGCAACCAAACCGTGTTTCTCCCACAGAGCCCAGTGAAACCCTCCGTCCACTCCACAGGCTGCAGTCTGACCTGTGGAGGCATCGGAGCGGTCGTTTCAGCCTGCATCTTTATGGGGACATTTGTCACAGAGATCCCAGACACAATAACCAGACTCGACCACCGCCGGCGCCTGAGGGACAGGACGTGGGTGAGGGCCAAGGGGTAAGTTCAGTCCACACTTGGCAACGGTGAAAGAGGTCATTTCGCAAAGCAGGCAGGTGACTGACCACGCAGCGGCGGCAAAGCCGGCTGCCAGCTGAGCACAGAGGGCACTCAGCTCCCTCGCCCCGCGAGGAGCCTCAAGGCCAGTGGAGCCGGCCGGAGAGGAAACAAGAAAACCGGCCCAGCTTCACGCTGAAGCCGGTCAGCGAAGAGCCGACCCTCAAGACCCTTAAGGAGAAAAGTGGTTAGAAGTAAATCCAGAGAAAGCCCGTCCGAGGAGTACTCCTCAACACACTCCTCCGCTAAGCTCCCCGCCCACGGGACCCAAACCTGGCAGGACTGCTCACACCCGTCCTCCCCCAGAGGTGGAGGGACCACGGCAGGACCCAACCGATGACAGGCACCTCTCTCCAGCACAGCGGCCCTCCAGAGGGAGAGGGGAAGCAGCTGTGCAAACATCCAAATGTCCCTCCCCCGCAGCCAGCCACTTCCCAGGGAGCCTTGGAATTTACCTTCCTCTCTGAGAGAGAGGCACCTTCCCGATTGGCTGCAATGTTAAGTTCGGAGGCCCATGGCCCTTAAAAGCACTACCTTCGGACCTGAGGTGTGTTTCTACTGCATTTCTCTTTCCCCAGAAGCCTCACTGCTGACCCAAACACCACTGCTCCTCTCAGGCACCCAGCTGTCAGGGCAGAGAGGCAACTGTCAGGGGAGAGGCGGCACCCCTCCCCTGGGGCACGTCTACCTGGCCACGGGCTGAGGGATGGTCCCAGGGCTCACCGGCACCTGGACCCCTTTCTCCCACTCCTGTCTCCAGGGATCTGCCAGCACATAGTACTCATCCGGGTTCAGCTGGTAGGAGTCATGCAACTTCATGGCAGTGATCAGGTCTGTCCTAAACACCTGGAAAGGGAAAGAAAGGGTCACTGACACTGGATATTTGCATTCTTACTCAGAGCGCTGGCAGCTGCAGGGTAACCATGGAGCTGCCACGTAACAAGGTCACTGTTTCAACAGAGAACCAGTCTGACCTATTACAGGAACCCCCTCGGCCTGCCACGCCCTGGGCCTCGCTCAGGGTCGGAGGTGGCAGCAGCTCACACCGCCCTCCCTCCCTCGCCAGCTCCAAGAGATGGCGACGTCCGCACCAGCTACTGCAACACAGGAACCTCGCTGCCGTCCCCGGAAAAACTTCTAAGAACTCCCAATTCACCAAGCAGGCTGCTGAAAACATGCGCCTAAAAAATCCCTGGAGGGAGATATTTCACTCAAGGGTGACTTTCTTGTAAATGTTTAAGAAATAAAACTCCACTAACCATGTAACAACTCCAAGCCAAAACCCAGAGCCCCCAGGGACCCCTCTTCTCTACTCAGACTGCCTCTCCCCACCTCCCGCCTGCCCAGGCACCTGGGCTTAACAGCAAGGTGTCCGGGGAGGGCGGGTCCCAGTTGGCTAGAGCCGGGCAGGGTACAGGATGGAAACATCTGGGAGAGAAGCAACGACACACCAATGGAGGCAAGGTAGAAAATGGGCTGGTAAAGAATGTGTTTGCACACCTTCACCCGGCATAACTTCTACTAGGAAAGCAGCATTTGTGGGGAAAGGAGAGGAGGGAGGGAGGGGAGGAGACAAGCGAGGAAGAAAGAAGAAAGCAAGCAAGCTACCACCCTCTCTTCACCCTGCCACAAACAGACGCACAAGACTCAAAAGCACCCCTCGGCCAAGAGGGCCCCTCGGGCCTCATCTGGGGCCAGGAGGGGAGCAGCACAAGGGTGGCCCCCGCGTGCCCGCTCCTCCTGGCGGGGGGGGGGGGGGGGGAGGCGGCCGGAGCCCAGCCCACTCCTGTCCCAGGGCCGCACGAGGAAGCTCCGACCCTGGCATTAGCGCCGGCCCAAAGCTGTATTTGGCACCAAGCGTGCCTGCATCTGTAAGCTACACTCCCTGTTTACACAAGTCACAATGCTGAACTCTCTCTTCTTGGGACAGGGAGTTCTTTCTTGTGCTGCTAAGCACAGTTCACACTATACGCCTGCTAATAGGTCCGTATTTGTTTTTCCCGGTGGCTTTTCGGGCTGGTGATCACTTAAATGAACGTCACCGTAACGAAGTCTGAGGCAGTGTCTGAGGAAGAGGGCCACGTCTCCAGCCGGCCGTCTGGGGCCCGACTTGCCCCCAGTTTGCCACTCCTCATCTCTAAAGTCCCAGTAACAAGCAAGAACCTGGCTGTGCACCCACACACACACAAAAGCACAAGATCAGGCCCCCCTGCAGCACCGAGCCCTGCGGCAGATGCCCGCCCGCGCCCCGGGGAGCATTAACTTTGCCAGCCGTGCCCTGCAGACCCCCAAAAAGTCCTTTCAAACAAAGTCACAGATCTACACCTTCAGGAAGCACATCAGTTAAAAACACGTTCCAGCTAAGTCTGGTAAGTAACAAGTAAGGGATTTTGCCCAAGAAGGAGGAAAATCAGACTGAAGCAACAAGATGAGAAAAGGCAGCCCAACGTCCCTGCGCTCAGGGACTTGATGAGGACGGTCAGGGACTGAAACAGATGCCCTCACACGGACGTGAGCTCCTGAGTCCCCAGCAGGGCTCCACCTTAGCACTCCATCCAAAAAAAAAAAAAAAAAAAAAAAAACAACCCCGGAACAAAACACAGGTCAGGGACAAGACCGGCAGCATCCACACTTGCCAGCGCCGACTCTGGGAGGGGTTTCTAGCTGCACCCGGGGCACCGGTGCTCTCACACAGGTATCAGCTCCCTGTTGGAGCACCCTGAATTCCTGCCCTGAAATAACAGGAGTGCGGTGTGGACATCAGAAGGGTATTGAGGGGGCTGTGGAGGGAATTAAAGAGAGAAAAAAGAGCAGCAGAGTCACTCCCGACACCAGAGGAAAGGAAGGCAGCGCTGCAGATTCAAAAGGACAAAGGCCTGGAATAAATCAAGGTGATAAAACGGGCACCTTCTCGTGAGCATCTGATCTAATGTTTAAGTGTCCCCTGGGATGGTTTCGCACAATTCTGAAGTATATTATACGCTACTTCCTCGTGGAGGAAGTTATTCCACAACTAAAGAATCCTACGCTCAACACAGCGCCCCCGGCTTCCCTGCTACCGTCGAAGAATTTCCTCATGGATGGCGGCCTCTGCTCAGTCGCTACAAGATGAGGCTGTCTTTGAAGTCATCCCACCAAGAGGCAGTGCAAAACCAAGGGGCTGGACCGAAAACTCTCTTCCCCATAACCTGCTCACCTAAACACTGTGACAAACTAAAATGCCTTTTCTTCAATCACTTAGATCCTCAGAGCCCAGTCCAAGGTTTTCAGAGAACACAGATCTCAGGAGTGGGAGGGGCCCCTAACCAACAAAAGCCACAAAGAAACTCACCCAAAAACAATTTTGGACAGATGACAGATAGGTAGATAATAACAAAATGTGAGGGAGCAGGGAAATGTAAGGTGAGAAACAAATTTCAAAAGAAGGGGAGAAAGTCTTAAGCATAATCCCCTAAACAGAATCCCAGAATTACACTGGGTTTTGCCAAACAAACCACAAATTCACGACTAAAACTAACTTGAGGCTGGCAGTGACCGGCAGCAGCTGAACATGCTGATCTCCAGGCCATAGGAAAAGTTGGTGGGAGCCAGCAAAGGTGAAACAGAGAAGGAAAAAAAAAAAAATGAAAAGAATTAATAATAATAATAGCTAACATTTACTGAGCAGGATTTACCTTCTACATATTAACCTCTGGGCATTAACCCACTTAATTCTCACAAAACTCCTACGAGGTGAACACCTGTACTATCCCCATCTTACAGATTTGGAAACTGAGGCACAGAGAGGTTAAGTAACTTGCCCAAGAATGCACAGACTGACACCACTATCAACCAACCAGGTGTGTGTGTCAACCATATGTACTCACGCACACACGTACGACATGCACAGTCACGCCAGCTTTCAAGAAATACCTCTGAAGGCTTTCGATCTTCATGTCTGGAGCATGAACTTCTCCTGTGCTGGGATCTGGAATTCTGTGACCAAGTAGTTGACAGGCCTAAAGAAACAAATATCCGAATAGGAATAAATTACAAGTACACCAATCACTGAGGGTTCACAGGGTTCTGTTTTTTAACCAGACTCAGCGAGGCGCCCCTCAGCACCACCCCAGGAGCTGGCCCGATGCTCTGCCAGAGCTCTCCTCCCCCCCGGAGCTCCTCCACCCCCACGGCTCACTTAAACGCTCCCTTCCCACAGCAGGCCAACAAGACCACTCCGCACACACTGCGTTCAGGGCTGCGGCGTCACAGGCACAACTCACGGAGGGAGAGGCCTTTCAAGAACACCGTGCAGGCAGAGCCTTCACCCATGAGCCTGCACTTCTCCAGAGGTTCAAAGCCTTGCATTGGTAAATAAAAATTCAGAAGCTTCTCTCTTAATTTCCAGTAACTTTTTAAACACTACCATCATGGTGCTAAATCCTAAAGCCATGCCCCAAAAGGTCTGACTCCACAACAGAACTTAGCAATCCCTAAAAAAGGGAAACTCAGACCCGCCGTAGACTAGGTGCTCCGGCCAAATCACCTTTAAAATTGCCTACTCCCCTTTCCCAGAGAATGCCTGTCAGCTCTCTTCTGAGCTCTGAGGACAAGATGCTCTTATCCTCTGTCGTGGGGCCTTTCCCCCGCCAAGCCATGGAAACTGGAAGCCCTACCAGGCCACCTATGTCTCTTAACTGCCACCGAGTCTGAGCTCCTCTCGCGCCTGAGACCCCTCTGCAGCACTGTCTCCACCCTGCCTGAGACGCTCCCTCAGCCGCAGCGGGAATTCTCCTTCCTGGTGTCCCCACTGTGAGTCCCTGCCCTCCCGCATGAGCTCTCTCACCTTCTTGCTCCAGTGCCCTCCCCGGGGAGCGCCCATCCACGCCCGTGGTCTCACCTGGCAGGCCCAGGAGACTGTCAGACCTGTGTTCCCACACTAACCTCCCTCCCCGGCACCAGGTCCATGTTCACCCTTCAGATCAGACATCAGTCAAGGCCACGGCGTTCCTGAGATCAGTCAACCCAGCACAACAGCGACTGGGCTAGACATTATAGTCAAACCTGCTCTCCTTATTCCTACTTTGACGCATATCACCACCATCTCTACCTGAAGTCCGAAATCAGAGAGTCATTCTAGACTCTCTTCACTCAGAACACATCCACTCCACGGCCCAACAGCCCAGAGCCCAGCTCCTCTTCTCTGCCTCTGCCACCGCCTCCTGTCCGTGGGTGCCGTACTGACACCAGAGATCTGAAACAGCCCTCCTAACCACCTGTCTACCTTCCCAGTAACTTGCCTCCATGGTGAACAAACTGTACCACGTCCCAGAAATTAACAACTCCCCGCCCCAAATAAAAGCTAAAAACTGAGGGAACTGCCATTCTACCAGTAAAATCACTTGCCACTCAAAACAGGAAACCCTTATCTCTACAGATTCCAGAGACAAGGGACACAGAATCAAAGCATCCTTAAGACTCTGGGGGCATTAGGAAGTAGGTTCTGCCCATAAGCCTATCATCAGCTTTGCAATGACAGGGACTGAAGGGGACTGCCAAGCTTCCCTCTGACAGGGAAGGGCACGACCCTTGATGGCCAGTCCTGAGGCTTGTTTACTGGGTCAACTGACTGACGGTCTGCTGCTACGCCAGCAGAATTAGATTTCCTATCGGTGACCCTACCGCGCTGTTCAGTAACAGTCTAGAAAATTCTTCTTTAAAAAACAATCCTAAGTATGTCTCTTTAGACTCCCAGACGAACAAGAATAAAGTTCACACCCACACTGAAAGAAATACTCTGGGCACACTGGGGTGAGCCTGACTTGTAGGAAGCTCTGAATCTGGTCACCACTGGAAAAAGGAAGACAGAAGCCAAATTAGAAACCTGATGAGGAAGGCAGCTAAGCAGCTCATGTCTCCAGACAGGCCTCTCCTCCACCGTCCGGTCCTGCAGGCCATCGTCTGGCCAGCCCACAGGCGGTAAGAAGAGACGGGGGGGAAAAGCACAAGACAATTGTAGACGGGACGGCCCCGGGGTTCAGGGAGGGCGAAGAGGTGCAGGGCAGACAGGGATGCCCCCTTTACTGTGAATCACTAGGTACAGGGTTATAAATGACAAGAAATTTTAAGCCATTCCATTGCTGTACTTCAATAACTAACATGGGGTCCGGGGACACAAGCGCTTACGTCGAACACTTTCAGAGTTAAAGCAGCAACAACGAATTCATGCATTCTTAAGTTTTATGACCCTCTTTTGCCTCCTTTTGGGTCAGGATCCCTCCAGGGTGGTTTCCAAGGTTGCCAGGAAGCTTGCAGCTTTGCTGGCACAGGACACATCCAAGTAATTGCAATCATTTAGTAACTTTTTCCAGGGCTGCTTCTCTATTCTTGAAAAATGTTGCCTGCTTTTAAAAACAGATATTCAAAAATGCTACAAATCTGGTATCTGATTGTATTACCCAAGAGAAATTCTGGTCCACCCAGAAAGTCTGTTCCTCTTCCTTTTAATTTGCCTAATGCAAAAAGAGGAAGAGAAAAATTAATCTTATTAAACTCACTTTGCAGAAAGGGAAAGACTGGGGGGAAAGCTAAGTTTAAATTATCACTGACATAAGGAATGTTCTTAGCTTATTTATAGAACCACCCAAGCATCCACTAACAGAGTGAATGAATAAACAAACAGCGGCATATCCATACCATGGAATACTACCCAGCAATAAAAAAGAACGAGCTGTTGATACACACAGCACGGATGAATGTAGGAATAATTATGTGGCGTGAAAAGATAAAAAGAGTATGTATTGTATTATTCCATTTATATAAAACTCTGGAAAATATAAACTAATCTATAGGGACAGAAAGTAGATCAGAGGTTGACTGGGGAAAGTGGGGAGAGAAGGATTATCAGGAGTTTTATGATTTCATGGGTGTAAACATGTCAAAATGTATCAAAGTGTGCAAATTTAAATGTGTGCAGAGAATAAGTGATGATTTTCTACCATCCATTAACAGTAAAGGAAAAGAAAACGCTCCGTTTTACCCTGCACAGGTGGTCTGTGTAAAGCCTAGACTTTGCTGCTGAACAGTGAGAAGCCGGATCCTCCCACGTCCAGCAGCAGACAGTTGCTGATGGTGATTTCCTCCTTCTAATTCACTTTAACACTGTGTCATAACTATTTACAACATACAGTATACCTAAGTCAGTGCTATGCACACAGCAGAGCCTCAATTTTTTAAAAAAACGTCTTTAAGTGAACAAAACACAGTGTCGTTGTTTGGGACTGTAACTCAAGAGTCGGAGGTGGCTCTGTTTCACCTATGAGAAGTCATGCTTTTGATCTCGAGGAAGATGAGGCCATGGAAAACAAAGCACTAATGCCTTTAAAGACGGCATGGCGGGGGCACTGCTTCCTGACTGGAACACACCTCCATCTACAAAGACATCCACGGCCAGTCCACAGGAGACTCCAAGCCAAGTGCCTTGACGTTCCTACGCCAGTTCTCCTCCCTCACCCATGTTCCCTCTGGATACTTCCCAGAACATGATCCAAGCAAAAATAATTTGCACCCATTTTAATTTTAAAAAGTTATGTCACAGAACATTTTTTTTTGAAAGTATGTTGGAGGAAAAAGAATTTTAAGCCAGAAATTAGAGTATTTCAAACACCAAAAGGACTGGGAGATTCTGATTTACACTATAGTAAAATACTGGCCACTTGTTAGTTCTTAAAAACCACGTGCTAAGATTATGCTGGGTTGGTGCTGCATTTTGTTGTTTTCAGAATGCTAACATTTAATGACAAGCTAAATTAAGAATACGGCAAATAGGGCTTCCCTGGGAGTCCGCCTGCCGATGCGGGGGATACGGGTTTGTGCCCCGGTCCGGGAGGATCCCACATGCCGCGGAGCAGCTGGGCCCGTGAGCCATGGCCGCTGAGCCTGCGCGTCCGGAGCCTGTGCTCCGCAACGGGAGAGGCCACTGCAGTGAGAGGCCCGCGTACCGCAAAAAAAAAAAAAAAAAAGAATATGGCAAGTAAGATTTTGTTTTATTTTCTCGTTGCTTTCAGGAGAAGTTAGGAACTTTAAAAATTTGGCAATAATATCTAAAATTATGTTATTGCCCACACACAAGATATTACTACCTAAAGTTAAGTCCGCTCTAGTGACAAGCGTACGTGACTTTTAAATTCTTGACATATACGCTGTTTGAGTATCAACAATTAATCTCCATGAAACACTGAGAAGAATTAACAGAAAATAAACCCTTGCTTTGTTTTACTATCCCCAACTTCCCTTAAAACAGAAATGTGGGGGGAATAATAAAAGCTATAGCAGGCTCACAGGTCGCAGCATCGTGAGCGTGGCTCCCGTGCGTGCACTGCATTATGAACCCTGCCTTCTGGTGCTATTATGCATTTATCTCGAACACTCTCCTTTGAAATATTAAAAATAGTCATGCTGTCTTGCCCTAGATCTAAAATAAGGAAGAAAACCTCAAGAGCAAATCTAATACATATTGCACACACCTCCGACATTCGGGAGCTCGTCTGTGTTAAGCCTCCCAGGTGGTGCAGCGCATGAAAGGTTCAGAAACGAGAATGAGTGGCAGCCTGGGTGGCTGTTCACATCGCCACAAATGCAAACTACAAAAGAACCTCACCACTGACCAAATGGCGAATCTCCTGTGTCTCAGACCCCGCCTCGAGATGCTAAACACTACTCTGGTGCCTTCAGGAGTGTTAAACCAGCTTAACAAAGGAAGGTGCTCGGGACCCGGCAAGTGTGGAGCCCTGCAGGCCAGCTGGTGTCACCACAGCAGAGCAGGCTGGAGGGAGCAAGGCCAGGCCAGCCCTGTGCCAGTGAAGTGGTGCTATGCAAAGTCCTATCCGAAAGAAGAAAACAAATGTAATGTAGTTCTACTTGCTTGAACTGCATGATAGAAGACAAGCCTCTCACACCACTGCTGTTTCTATCAGGGTCTGACCCCACGTCTCCCACAGCCCAGCCCTTCCATCCCAGCATGGCTTAGCTCTAACCGTCCAACTCACTTCCACCTTCCAAAGAAACAAAGCTTAATGGGCACCTTAAGAGAACTGGCCCAAGAATGTTTCAACATACTTGGGCCTTTGACCAACTGACACAATGTTTCATGGTCACCCGGCCCTTCTGTTGAGTCCAAGTCCACAGACCAGATCATGCTGTGCTAGTTACTCCTCAAGCCCAAGATGATGCTCTGCCCATCGATGTCAAGGACAAGCCCCAAGTCGGGTTTGAAAAGGGGTAAAGCCATCTCCATGTGCCTGGAGGAGACACGGGCACAGCCCACGTTCTGTAGTACTTGAGCCCAAAATTCCACATTTCAAGAATTCCTACACAACTCTGCGGTATCACAAGATGCAACTGATGGGGGGAAAGGAGCAAATTAAAGGTACAGTCAAACAGAAAGAGAAGTGGAAGCAGAGTTAACTTTTATGCAAAAGAGAAACCTCCAAGAAGCCTCCAGAGACTTGCCATGAAGGAAACCAAGCACAGCCAAACCAAAAACACGACGGCAAGTTATTAAAAAATGTAACATAAAGGGTCCAAAGCAGAAAGTACGTTTCACCCACTAAAAATTCTGGTCTTTCTTCATCTTCTATCTGTAAGCTGGAGAGAGCCCAGAAAAACAGAAGTCCTCACAAAACTTCATGTTTGCCACTCATCGACCTGCATTACTAAGTGCAGAATTAGTAGGTTTGAATTTTACTCAGCTATTCTCTGTGCCTTCGTTATCACCAGTGATGGAGCAGAAGCTGGCTGGATAACTGGAGAAGACAGAAGTGTTTCAGGGTCAGCGCAGGTGTGAAAAACCGGGAGACCAGGCAGGGCCCTCACAAGGTGCCTGGCCCCAGAGCCCTCGCCACACACCAGGCCTTCCCACGGGGTGGTCAACACAGCCCTGAAATTTAGGGCATTAGGCAGGTGAAAATGGTTCCCAGACCCAATTCCAACACGTGCTTGTGGAAGCTTCCCCACACCAACGAGCAACTGTCAGACGCCAGCAGCGTGTCCAGGAATTCAACTCAATTCTGACTCGGAGATAGAAACAGATTCCAGACTCAGTCCCGTGAGACCAACTTCCACTTCAGATGCCAGTTGCCAAGCCCAGGTTATTACCTGTGCTTCTGACTGGCAGATGTTCCCATGAGCCCCTCTCCTCGGGTTCAACTACATTGTTAGAGCGGCTCACAGAACTCAGAGAAACATGTTACTGACTAGATCACCAACTTAACTCTAAGAGGATATTGAAGGATATGAGTCAACAGCCAAATGAAGAGATACGTAGGACAAAGCATGGGGAAAGGGCACAGAGCTTCCACGCCCTCTCGGCGCACACCGTTCTCTCCCAGTCACCACGCGCTCGCCATCTGGAAGCTCTCTGACCTCTGTCCTTTTGGGTTTTTACAGAGGCTTCATTACCGAGACATGATTGATAAAATTATTGGCCAATGATGACCGATTCAACCTCCAGCTCCTTCCTCCTCCCTGCAGGCTGGATGGAAACACCAAAAATAGCTGGGGGACCCACCGCCACATTTGCCAAAACCCCTAGCACAGAGGACCATGGACTGGGAAGCAGGAAATAAAGTGCTTGTTTCCCCGGGCCACACCCTGGCACAATGCATAACTTCAGAGACTGGCTGAGCCACCCAGTCCCAGGAGCCCAGCAATTACAGACACAGCCTGCACACACCCCAGTGCTACTTCATCCAACTGCCAAGGCTGGCAGTCCAGGGCGCCCGGAGAAAGGCTTCAACAACTATGACTGCAGCTGGATGAGGGCTTGCACTGGTACAGAAAATGCCGGTCCTTCCCCAACTGTAAATACCGCACCGGTGTTCCCCTGGACCAGGCCAGAGATCAAAGCAAAGGGCTCCACCCAGCCCAGGAGGCCAGCGGGGCCTAGCCGTGACCCAAGCTGACGTCCGCAGCTGCCTCTTCTCCACGTTGACATGCTCTGCATTGGGCCGGGAGCTGCTGCCAGGCTTCCGTCGGGACCGCAGGCTGGAAAGGCTGGGGAGAGGCCACCGCACGGACCGCCCATCTCACAAGCAGGGCTGCCAAGTACTCAGACCCAGCTAAGGGCAGGCCCAGTTCCGTGCACCTGACTGCAGGGGCAGAAGGCACCTACCCACACCCACCACGTGCCCACACAAGAGGATGGGCTCCAGTGCCAACAGGCAGGCTGGTGGCAGAAGCCCACACTGGGCAGCAGCTGCCCTCAGAAAGGGTGGGGAGTGTGTCCCATGGTGCAGATAATGTACGTGTGTTCGTACGGCTTGGCATTCTGGGGGTCTCAATGAGAGCTGTTTACCATGACCATCATCCACCATAATGACCAAATCACTAGGCCTGGACAGACGGCACAGCCATCAAGTGTCACCACTCGCTTCACACTGAATCAACTACAGGACACAGCCAGCCTGCCTCCTTTCCACTAGCAGCCAGCATCCTCATCCTCTACCACCACCACTCTATTTCCACGTGTAGCCTAGGGTAGAACAAAACCCAGGTTGTACCCTGTAGGTATTCACCTTAGTCCTCCATCCCTGCCTTCTTCAGGGAGGCCAGCACAGACACAGGCATATTAGCTGGAGGACGAAAAAGGCCCATTACCAGGAAGGTGACCTGATGGATAGACTTTTGGTGGGGACTTTGGGTACTCTCTTCCCCTAGAGTTCTGGGTGGAAATATAGGTTTAGATGAAGCATTTGGTCTTCTAGGGCTGTTATGGGCTGAACTGTGTCCCCCAAAATTTCATATGTTGAAGCCTAACCCCCCAATACCTCAGAATGTGACTGTATTTGGACATAAAGCCTTTAAATTGGCGTTTAAGTGAAAACGATTGGCCCTAATCCAACGTCACTGGATTACAGGAGGACATTTAGACACACACAGAGACATCAAGAATGCACATCCTCTAGTCCAGAAAGGGGAAGAGTCTAAGTCTGAGAGAACATTCCAGGAGAACCTTTTCTAACCCAGCTCTCCCAAAGTGGATATGAGGCAGTGCTGAGAGTCAACAACGTGAGCACGGACTGGCTCCTCAACCAAAATCAGAGGAAAACAGGACTCTGAGCCTTCTACCAGGCACTGTTAGTACACGGACATAACTCGTGAACCCTTCTTCTGATTAATTCTGAACTTAAAAAGCAAGTTGTTTTCTTTTTTAATTGCTGCAGGACAAATTGTGTACACGGGCTAACAGCCAGCGTTTATTGAGTGCTTATAACTCCAGAGGACACTTCGACAGGCACCACAGGGGGCAGAAAAGAAATACCTAAGCATGTTTTTGCCTCAAGGAGTAAAAAGCCTAAGTAAATAGAGAAAACAGGTAGTGAGGGCCGTGAATAGATAAGCGCTAAGAAGTTCAGGGTTCCCGAACGCTCCCACAGACGGGGTACAGCCCCTTAATACCGCTCCCTGAAACAGAAGGAACGCCCCTCTCTCTGGAGTGCTTACCCAGCTCACTCCTCCCTCATGCCAAACATTAGCTCCCACCATCTGTCCCAAGAGCTCCCAGCCCTTCACCGTCCTCCGGTCTCAGCTTACTTCGCAGGTACCCCCAACACCCAACACCCACCCATCACCACCAGTTCTCCTTCCCACTGCTCCATGCCTGCACCCAACGCTCCAGTCAAACTGCTGTGTTTGAGTTCTTCTGTTTTTAATGTTTCCGGTGGCTGTCAGTGTGGCCACCTACGGCAAAGCTTTGCTTTCTAATTTGCCACTTTTAATCTGCCGAAAACTTGGAGCGCGGAAAGACAACCCTGTTTGCCTGAAACGATTTCATCCTTCAGGACCTGCCCAACTTTTATCTCCTCTGTAGGTTTCCCTTGCCCTCCCCCTCCTGAGTTTGTGTCTACATATATACATTTCCACAGTGCATCAAAAAGGCATCTCCGACTGTCCTGATGACTTTCCATCGGGGCTCAATCCTATATATGCCAAAGACAGAGTTCCTTGAAAGCAGGCCCAATACTTTTCCCATCACTCAGCAGAGCGAGCATTCTTTCAAGGTTTCCCAAATTTGATCTGTAATATAAAACATAAGATAACGGGCCAGAGCTCAGGCACTGTGCTAGGTACAAAATTTCCTTGTTATCTGAAGGGAGCTCTTCCCAGGATCGTCTGTTAGCTTCCCAATACACAGATGCTGTGTGACATTTATTTTGCCTGCCTGGAAGCCAACTAACTTCTGGTTCTCAGCTGCACTGTGAAAATACGAGGATGCCAGAGAGCTGAGATGCATACAGTAGTATTATTAAATACAGGCATGTTCCAATCAACTGAAGACCGCTGACTCGTGTACTTAATATTTTCACATCACACTAGGCAGTCCTCAATCTCCCTTTGTATTGGGGGTTGGACTAGTTAATAATTAACTGGCTTCGATTAAGTTCCCTTTTCATAAAGAGCAACTGTGAAGTGCTGTAAATGATGTTTAGGAAAAACAGACACACCAGTGACTCTTGAAACTGGATTATCCATCTCTGGAAAACAAACAGGAAGCCTGAGGAATGCCTGCCTGCAGTCAACCTTACCCAGAAAGATTTGGTTACAGACCTGCAGTATCACACTCAGATGTGTTTCTCAGGCCTCAGCTCTTCGCTGACCTCCCTGATATTCGAAGGGCCTCAGCTATTTAAAGCATTACATTAAAGAACCATGTTTTTACACTGACCCAAACCCTGGCAGGTTCCAAGAACAACAAAGCAGGACTTACTGCCATTGTCGTCAGAATCCTCACTGCTGCTGGGAAGGCGACCTCGTTTCATGATCTCCCCGGGAAAGAGCAGGCAGCCTGCAAGGCAATGAGACAGCACTTAACCCAAGATGATAATACACAATCATCAAGTTGTGCTTCAGATGGCAGCCCAGGATTTACAGCACACAAAAGCAAACAATCGGCTTTAAGTAGCATTTGAATCGTAAGCAGTAAAAAGACCAAAGATGCATAATGAGGTGCAATTATTAACAGAACAGGTTCAAAAAGGAGGGGGAGGAGTGGAGAAGTCACATATCAGCAGGTCTCCCCAAGGTGCCAGGCCTTCTCTCTCGTTCCTGTGACATTATCACTACAACTACTCCAGGAGTCTCTTTAGGGGACTGGCAGCAGGCTCTGCAGGAACAAACCCCTGGCAATGAGCACAGGGCTTCCTCACCGCAGACAGATTCGTATTTTACGCGTGTGCGTATGCGTGGGGATGGGGCTGTGCCGGGACGTGTGAATATTTACGCTGCGCTGGGCATGATGATGCTTCTCAGGCAAATTTTGCTAAAAGAAGCCTAAAAGCTGAGTACCTGGAGTCCTAGGAACAAAACCAACGGGACAACTGGGAATGCAAAATGTATCCTCTGGTCATCTCCAACCCCTCAGTGATTCACTGGGATCCAGACCCCTCCCCTTTACTCATTAGGAAACTCAGGCTAAAGCGGCCACTTACCCAAGGTCACATTGTGAGCAGGGAACTTCTAATTGCAAATCCAATTTCACTACCCTTCACCCCAACTCCTTACAGGCCTTGTCCAACCTAACTCAGCCAAACTAAGAAAGCAGTTCGTGCAGACACCCAGCCCACCTTGCCAACGCCTGCCAGGTGGTAACAGGCCTCCAGCACCACAGAAGAGAGAAAGACTGCATTTAGGAAAGAGGGCAGTGCACCGAGATTGAACGGCCAGTCACTGAACTTACACAGGTGAACTCGAGGTTATATTCACACAGGGCAGCTTTCCAAACAAATCCGAAAAGCTCTTCCAAACTAAAACTACTGATCACCTCGACATCTTTAGGGCCCTGATCTTACTGCCAGATCAGTGACTCCCAATGAGGGAGGAGGGCTTTCCAAGTCAAAGTACGGTTGGTCATCCATTCCCTACCCATCCAGCCCCTCAAAAAAGTATATCCCAACCTCTCCCTCATTGGGAATCACAGCATTACAATGCGATGAGCTTCTAAGAGTGTGGCACGCAGGAATGGTGTGGAAAAACAATGTGGAGAACCACCGTGCTCGAAACAAGACAGAAACTGTTCTACAACAAGTCGGAAATTAAAAACCCAAAGGTCCACTCTAAGTGGAACTGTAAAGCTGAAGTCAAGAAGGCAGAAAGCACCCCATTTTGCAGTCTGCTCCCACCTACAAAACAGACCTGTATGATTCTCTCAAATATGCAGGCTCCTAATCTCTATTTTATATTTTCTTTATGAGACACTCACCCGTTAAAAGTTTGTGTGTTTTTACCAAATGATCCTTCCAAAATCATTAAAAGAACTTCCACAAGGAAGCCCGGGACGTGAGTCCTCACTCAGGTCATGGGCGGGGTCACAGTCCTAAAGTCCACCCTCACTGCCCCTCCCCGGCTTTGCTGCAGAGCCCCGTTCACCCCTAACTCTGACACCCAGCAACCTACAACTCGGCCTGGGGCAGGCCCACCCCCGGAAAAACTTCCGCAGACAACACACTCCCGTGGCCCCCTCCCCTCTTGAAACGATTATCTTCCCCGCCCTGTCACCATGTGCCAAAACACCAACTGCTGACAGCTGAACCCTCCTCCAGCCTCCTGGAAGGCACCCCTGCTCCCACTCCGGACCTGTCAGGACGTACAAGGAGGGGACGGAAAGGCGAAGACCACTCGTTCCCAGCAACAGCTTCAGCCTCAGCTCCCTAGGGCCTACGTTACAAGAGAGCTTTACAACAAGAAGAAAAGAAAAGGAAGGTGCTACCGGAAGAGGAATTCCTTAAAAGTAACAGCGTGAAGCAGCAGGGCAAGAAGAATGCAGTTCCCACCTGAGGAGCGGGTGTAAGAACTGTGAGAAGGTAAGAGGCTGAGAAAGCGCACGAACGGTCCCCAGCTGGAAATGAGGCAACAAACGCTGGTCACAGCTTCATTGACTTGGACAGCTAACATTTACCTAAAGGGAAGAGTTTGGAAAACGGAGAATCTTTTAAAATCAAAATGTTTTCCTGCTAGCTTTCCACAGTTTCCCAGAGAAAGCACGCGCTTCAGTCACTGTATGCAGAATGCAAGCATTGACCAAAATAGAATGATGTTCCTAAATACACATACATACTCTCATGCAAAATTACGCAAGAAGAGTAAAAATAGTACTTTTGTTCTAATAAATTCCGTTTTCACCAGCCCTAAAAGATCTTGAGTAAAGAAGGTTGAGAATGCTGTGCTGTACTTCTCCAGGGAACCTGGTACAGGAACGGGGTGAGCGCACGCCAGAATCGCCTCCTCTGGGGCTCTAACGTACTTAATCCTTGACATCAGCCTGATGTACCTCACCTGGGGTTACTTACTCCACCAAGAAATCCAAGTACACACACGTGACTATCTTTAAGACAGACACTACAGCGGTTGCATGCTGCAAACATCTGTCCAATGAAAGCCAGTGAGAGAAAGCAGAGGGCCCTTAGCATCATTTAGGGCAATCACTGATTATTATCTAGGTGGTAGTAGGATCAGTAATAATCAATTAAAAGGGCTACTTGCAACACTCCAGAGAAAGCAGCAAGAAAATATAACTGCATATATAATGCATCCCACAAACATTTGAATACCTAATATATTAGGAGGCGCTGGAGCAAAATGACTACCCCTGATCTTATGGAGTTCCTGGTCTAGCAGGGAAGACAGACAAGTCCACAGGAATTCAGTATGCTTAATGCTCGACAGTGGTAAACACAAGACTCTACAGAAACACAGCTTGACTGAGTCGGAAAGATTCTGAGCCAGAGTCCTGAAGAGCAAAGGGGAGGTAACAACAAGCAGCAGCACATTTTGGGCAAAACGCTGTAATACTTAACATGCATATAACCTAGCATATTCCTCTGTGCAGCAACTTCACATTCAGAATCTCGCTATTTGCTCATTTATTTACTAATACTCATCCCTTCTTACCTTTCTATTCAATTGCCAAGGCTTGTCATTTCATAACGTATGACCCTTCCCAGTCCCCCTACTGCCCCACGAGGTCTTCAGCCACCTATACCGAAGATCACTTTAGGCACCACCCTTCCGTTCTCCATGCCCACAATTTTTTACCCCTTCCAATTGTTACAACAAATTAAACCATCCTACGAGGTGACCTCATCGAGCTGTTCCCTATGCCAATCTCTCCCTCCGTTCCACACTGCAAATGGGTCCAGCCAGAAACTCAGAGGTTTTCCACCACCTGGCCCCTCCCTGCTCTACCCAAACATCTCTCCTAACAAGCCCCTGTAACCAGTTTGCCTGGCTTCTATCCTTGAAAACACCTCTTCTTTCCATCCTCAGTCTCTGCTGATGGTGGTCCTTTGGCCCTTTCCTCCCCCGCCCCCATCCATCCCAATCCCACCTCTTCTCCAGGGCACAGCTCAAAGTCACTAAGTACCCTGTCAACCATTCCAATTAAAAGCATTTACATTCTATACCACTCATTTCACATTTTTCCTTCTTTTAGAACTTTTTCACCCTACTTTTTAATGTACTATTTTCTTTAACAGCCAATCAACTCCTGCCTTGCATTATCACTTAAATGTTCTATATACGTGTCTCTAAAAGGTTACAGTAAGTTCCAGAAAAGAGATTCTCTCGAATTAAATGTGAAATAAAGACATCACAGAGAGAGGTCTTGAGCAAAACAAGACTTCAAAGGGCAGCTACAACAGATACCCCCAGAACTCTGGGTCCAGTCCTCAATAGGGCTTGTCCTGACATCCTGTCTGATTTCATCAAAACTGGCTCAAAGTGATGCAATTTATAGGAGCCCGGAGTGTCCATTTGCCATGAGGAGCATAACAGCTAGGCAGACAAAACACTAATTATTGGGCATTTGGGACTTTGCCCAAAAAGCGAAAGATTACCTAGGAAGCCTGATTATAATCAGAACATTGCCTGGAAAGACCAAGTAAGAGGAAGTCACTGGCCAAAGACCCTGGCTGCATCAGTGAAGCGACAATCCTTTGGCAGCACGGAGGGACATGCCAAGACAACCAGGCACGAACGGCAGCTGCTCAGAGCACCATCTCCTCAGGAAGCACAGGTAACATCCTACATGCAGATCACTCTCCTGCAGCCTCTTCTGTCGCAGGGGTTAAAATGTAGTGGATTAGCTAATATAGTAATTCAATTACAACTGTATCAAGTTAGATGCCAGAAATATGGTGAACAAGATACGGAATGGCCCACAGGGCGATACAGTAAGCAAGTAGATAAGTAGCCTCAGTGTGATACCTACTATAAAGGTTACAGGATGCATGGATCATAGTGGACATGGGCTATGTATGTGAGACGGCAAGGTACCTCAAAACCTTCAAATGTAAGTTTCCTCAGACTGAAATTCGGGGGGGAAGTCAGCAGGCCCTAAGTTAAGAGCAGCCATCAGCTGAAGGAACCCATCCCCAAGTGGTTCAGGAATTTGTAAGGGAGCAAGTTCAGCGACCTGGGTGTGGCACCCGGGAGGCAGGACTGGCATGCGACTCCAGCTAAGAAAGAACCTAAGAAAGAACGGGAAGTGGCCTGGAGGACAAAGGGAGAAGAGCTTTTACAAAGGAGTAAGATGATTAAGAATCTGAGGATGTCTGTTCAACGCTACTCCCGGGAAGAAGACAGCTGTGAGGAAAACAAACTGTCCAGTCACTAGAATTACTCTCTGTGGTGGAACAGGGACCATTTATCAGGCCATAAACTCTACGGCTACAATAAGGACTACACCCTAGTGGTTTTAATTATCTTATGGTTTATATGCAGAAAGGCTGTTTTTTTCCTTCAAAGTATCAGTTTTGTCCACTCTGTTTTCATTCTTATTTATTTCACTCTCAAGAAGTTCTAGAACTTCAATTCAATTAAAGTTCAATTAAAGACCTCTACATACTACTTCTCTATGTATTACCTAATGCAATGTATTAGATTAGCTATGTGTTAAAATAACCTATAGGATGAATGACTGAGTTCCTGTACATAAACTGTATCCTATGTTCACTCCGCTTTATGGAATTTAAAATGCTTCACTTTAATATCTAAATGACCTTTCACTGGAGTAAGTTCCACTACTTTATTTTCAAATTTATAGGTGCCCTTCCATTCTCTGTCAAAGTTAATGATCTAATACTTAAATGTACTACATTTTATAATGTATTTAGAAAATGTATAATATAAAAATGTACTTTAAAGAATGTATTTTCAGACACCAAGTAGTCTTACATAAAGATAAAGGTATTTTATAATGAGCTAGTTCTGTTTGCTAAGTTCACACAATTCAAATATTATTTCTAAACACTATGCAACTGATAATTTTATTGCTAAGTTATTGGTCATAGACTATTACCTCCCCTATAAAAAATGATTTACATTTCCTTAATATGTCTTCTTTCTTTTTGTCTTCTATGAAGTATACAGTACCCAAGGCAACAAAATACCCAAATATAATAATGACCTATACTTCACAGTAATCTCCTATCCCTAAATGAATGTGAAGGAAATCCAGCTGATTTCTTACCTCAGTTTTTAAAGCAAACATTAATCGCCTAGGTAGTAAGTTTTCAAATTGACAACACTATCTAATTCATATGCTCAGAGCGTAAAAAGACTAGTGTGACTGTAACTCAAACCCAGATTTCTCACTTTAACCAAAGGGTTATATCTGGTCAAAAAGATAGTCACAGATTTGACTTAACTGACAAACTGCTTAGATATTAAATGTTAAAGTTTTAACCTTGTCTAAATATTTCAACCCAGAAAAACGGAACTTTTAAAAATGTGTCCTTTATAATGTCGTACATCAAGATGTGTTTAAAGGGGGCTTCCCTGGTGGCGCAGTGGTGAAGAAGCCACCTGTCAATGCAGGGGACACGGGTACGAGCCCTGGTCCGGGAAGACCCCACATGCCACAGAACAACTAAGCCCGTGCGCCACAACTACTGAGCCTGCGCTCTAGAGCCCACGAGCCACAATTACTGAGCTCCTGAGCCACAACTACTGAAGCCTGTGCGCCTAGAGCCCGTGCTCCGCAACAAGAGAAGCCACCACCATGAGAAGCCCGTGCACCGCAACGAAGAGTAGCCCCCGTTCGCCACAACTAGAGAAAGCCCGCGCACAGCAATGAAGACCCAACGCAGCCAAAAAATAAACAAATTTATAAAAAAGAAATGCTGCCCAAGCTATTATAGAACCTTTGCAAAGACATCATACTTGAAAATATTCAGCAGAAAAGAGTTTATATTAGCAATAATCAACCACCTCTCCCAAAAGAAAAGATTTTAAGAACTGACCAGATAATCTTAACTATAAGATTTACTCCTATGAATGTTACTAATAAAGTCCAAGTGCTACAACACATTAGCTCACCATAAATTCTTTATAAATTATTTTTAAACTCAGACTTTAAAAGTTAATAAAACAATTTTTCAAGATTTTAAGGAATTTATAAGTAAGAGTGGTTCTGAATGAATTAGGCAGCTCCCATTTGGCAATTTATAAATAATCCAATCTCTGCTTATGAGTCCTAGAACAATCTATTAAACCCTTCCCAGGTCTCTGTAATTGATGACTCAATTAGAGTCAGTACCTAAAGAGCAGTCATGACAAAACACTCCAATCACTTGTATTTGTAATGTATCTTTTTTAACTTCCCTTTACATGAGAGTAAATGAATTCACCCCAAACAATAAAAGCAATCAAGCACGTTGGCCTCCAATCCTGAGCTTCTATCCCTATTTCCATCTACCCCAAATTCCTTTCTGTTAGATCTATATGCTCAGATATGGAAGATCCCAAAGACATATCAAGAAAGAAACACCAGCAAACTGTAGGGGCGGGGGGGGGGGGGGGAATGAAATATCAGTCCATTTACATATAAAAGAGGAGAGAAGAGAATATATACACCAAATGCTTGCATACTCAGGGAAAATTTCTGGAAGAACATTAAGGTTAATAGTGTTTATCTCTGAGAAATGTGACTGAAGTGTTCCAAACAGAATAGGTTGGGAACTTTTACCTCCCTTTATGACCTTTTACATGTTGTTAATTTTTTACCATGATCCTGTACTACGCTATTTATAATAGTAAAGATTTAAAACCCCAAACCTTTCTTCCCTGCTCCTCACATTATAGAAGACGCTGGGAACACAACTTCTTGGCCCCTGGCAGGCACCAGCCTAAAATGAGCAACCATCAATAAACTATATACATTCCACCTCCTTCCCGAGATGGGGTATCAAAGGCTTGTCTTGTTTCAAAATACCTGATAAAATAGCACAGGACGAAGAAACAGAAAAGGTAACAGGATAGTGCTGTAAAATGCTACTATCACTCATTCACTATTTACTTCAAAAGTAAAGGTTTCAAAACATAAGAATATCCAGCACCAGTAGCAGGTCACTAAAAACATATGCAATTAGAAAAACTAAGCCAGACAGGAAAACTAGGGTTTAAACTACCTTTAAAGAATAAATACTCAACTTCCTATTCACTTTAAGAGCAGTACTATTTCGGAAAAAAAAGTAAAAAAAAAAAAAAAAAAAGCTACATTCCAGAGATGGTTACCAAACACACTATTTCCTCTACCCATTGCAGGCAGGCATGGTTAATAAATTAGGTCACTCTCCACCCCCCCTCCCCCACCCCCACCGCAAACCCAGGCATGACTTCAGAATCCTCCTTAACACATTGCTATTAGTCAGAATTCAAATGAAAACCAAAGCCTATTTGCCCTATAGGTCCTCTTTTCACACTTTTCTTTTGACAATTTACCAGAAAAAACTAAGACCAAACTCTTCAGAATAGATTCTTGGGATCTCTGAACCAAATTCTAATTTATAACACACACACAAGCACATCTTCAGATCAGACTCTAAAACTTCACTGAAGAATAACACTTTAGAAAAAACTAAGTGTAACTTAGCTAGCAGGAGATAATTCTGAATGAATCAAGGTAAGGATAAGGATGGAAAGGAGTCTACAACCCCTTATTCTACCCTTGGAAGAATAAGCCAATAAATGCCAAGTGATAAAGCGTAATTTTAAAAGATTTTTAAATGCTCAAACCAGATGTTCTTATACAGGATATACAAAGCAGCTTCTGCAGAAACCAGACTCAACCAGTTAATGACAATTACACTGTGCACAGATTGAAATGCAGCTGTTTTGAGGAACTTTGTTCCCTGATTATAGCCGGTTGTCAGAAACTATCAGTTACCACTAACAATGTTAAGTCACCAAAAATTTTGAAAGTACTGTTTTTAAAAAAAACTCAGACTCCCAGTGTTGTACATTAGGAGACCAAGACGGCACACTTAAAACTGCATTTACACATCATCTGAATTACGTATGAAAACAAACATTTCATCACAATTGTACAAGTTTCGTTATTATGGTCATGGAAACATAAGACAGTCTCAAAGCCTACCAACAAGGTCTGGAAAGTATTATTCTCTGAGGCGAAAGCTGAAGAGTCTCACCCTTTTCATGGATTGTGTCTACAGGAAACCCTCCCCAAAGAAACCCATAAAATCATAATTGCGGCACTAGAAAACATTTTAGAGATCATTTACCTGGCCCGACTTTAAAAAGACAAGTACATAAATAAACGCTGGCGAGGTTAAGCAGCGTGAGCGGGGACACACAGGTAGGTAGGTCTAGGGTGAAGCCAGTGGCTGAACCAAAGACCAGTTCCCGAGATGGGTGGCCCTCCTGTGCCATCCACCCTCCTCCCAGCGCCTGAACCACAGGCTTCCCGCTCCTGGACACCTCCTGCGATTTAGAAAGAGGTCATCTCAAAGATTAAGGCCATGGACTACATGTTACCAGGGAGCCGACAACTAAAAGGTACTAAGTAACAGTCTGTTAACTTGGAACTTGAAAACACGGTTTCCTGGAAGCTGATGGGAATATGGCTGCAAATGCCATTTTGCCTGGTGGAGCCTACAAAAGGTAGGGCTGGAAAGAGAGTGTACCAGTAGTTCCCTGGACACCAGCACAGGGGTAGGAGTCCTCTGAGCAGCTGGCATTAACTTCTGATCGGTGACACATACACCCTACTTGGAGAGAGGTTATCTTCCTCTGGATGTATCTCCCTCTGGATATATCCCCAGGTTATAATGTATATCCCCAGGTTATAAATGTATACCCTTCTTGGCCTGGTCCCCTTGGAGGGTGTGACTCCCTAGCTGTGCTTTCCTAGGTACACAGGGTCCTGTATTACACATCCTATCCCCAGAGGGGATCTAGGAATCAAAAAGTTAAGAGCCACAGCCCTCAGACTAGCCAACTCCCTTCATATTTATCAAACAAACTTCTGATTTCAACTTGCTATTTCAGATTCCTATCAGAAAGGGAATTCAGCCCCAGCAGAGACAATCTGGTGACTAGGTGATGCTGTTATCACTATACTATACTACAGGTATATACTATAAGTACATATAATATAGTAAGGCTGCATGACTATAAATCAGGGGTCCATAGCCTGTTTTTGTCCAGCCCCGAGCTAAGAATGTTTTTTACATATTTAAATGGTTTGGGGAGAGGGCATCAAAAGAACATTTCAGAACACCTGAAAATTATACCAAATTCAAACTTCACTGTCTGTAAATAAAGTTTTATTGGGAGACACCACGTTCATTCATTTACCTCTTGTCCACCGATTGCTTTCGCAACAATGGCAGAATTGAACAGCTGTAATAGAGACGTCAGGCCCACAGAGCCTAAAATATTTGCTATCTGGCCCTTTACTAAAAAAGTTTACTGATTCCTGCTATAAATCAATAGACTGGCAGTAAGGGGGTGAGAGGGAGGGGCGGGGTGGTGGTGGTGGTGCTCTAAACAACTTAAATAAAGGCCAAGAAACCCATGAATTTTTCTCAAAGGAAAACCCCTGAGGCTCCTACTTGGGGCCAGTGTACACTAAGTTATAAAAACTTCTAACATGCTTATCTGATTTTCAAGCCAGTGACCAATAAGCAGAAAAATGACCGTTCTAGACAGGCATTTTAACTACAATACATGGTTAACAGGGATGTAAAAGGATCAGAGAGAAATCAAAAAAAGAAGTCACCAGAATTTAAATGCTAAACTGAAATCCCAGGACGCACTTAAAGGTATTCATCCAAACCCTGAAATGACATGCAAATTTCGGTGCAACTCACTTTTTCTGTGGGAGAGATTCCACAGGTTTTGGAACTCAAGTGTCCTTGACCTTAAAAAAGTTACAAGCCACCAGAACTCAGCCTACACATCTTTAAGTGCATCATTTTATTTCAACACTGAAATAACTGATGCTTATAAAAATGACCATGAGTCATTAAGAAAAACCTCAAACCATGTTATGTGTACTTTGTGCTAAACAAATGCGAACCAGGTAGCTCAAACTCCAGCAACTTGTTAACCTTGCCAATGCTTGCTGCTTACTTACCCTGGAGTAAGGAGTAAAAGAAAAAAAAAATGCTCTTTTATTCTTCAGTTTGGACCCTCAGCCATGAAACCTTCACTTAACTGCTTAGAAACTGTCTTAGCAGCTGTCATGAATTTTCAAATTAAAACCTCCTGTGCAAACATTAAATGCTCAATATTAAAAAGTATATATTACTGCCAATTGGAAGAGCTTTCAAACCAAGAGAAAACTGTGGATTAATTCCTTCAGCAAATAAGCCCAAAAGAACCTGAAGTTTTAAAAATGAACTTACTTCAACTGTCCTCAGTCACCTTATTATGTCTTAACTCTACCTGAAGAACCAAAAGCAAAAAGTTAATATCTGACGTGTTTTAGAACATTCATCAAAAGCTTGGTACTTGAACATTTGTTAGGCACACATACTACACCACTGCTCTAGAGTTAATAAAGGACTCAAAAGTGGAAACACCCAGTCTCTTCCCCAGAGACCAGGCTTTCCATTCCATTTCTGGCAATCTATTTTTGTTGCTTTCAGGTGAGGAAGACATCCTTAATAATCATTCAAGGTCTAGGCTAGATAAGGCCAGGCCACAATAACATGGCCGGAGTCAGGATCAATAATATCCTCTTAGACTAGATTTTCTCTCTGCTCCATGACAGTTAACCCTAGCTAAACTTAAAGACAAGATGCCACTTCCAACTCAAAGGTAAAAAGGCCCTCCAAGGCCACTCTTCCATTTGTTAGGAATGCAGAGTTAACTTATTCCATCAGAGCCCACCAACCGTGAAAACATCAAAATATATACCCCTCACAATCACAGAACAATATTGTCGTATAAGTACACCAGGCAAATGGCAAGACTCTGTTTCAATTAAGTCTCAACTTTTTGAAATATTATATACTACAAATAATAAACATATTAACTGTCCAAATTTTAATTCATAACCAAATAAAGTGCTGCCAGGTCTTGAAAAGAGACAAAATAGACTGAACACTAAAACATTCAAGGAAACAACTTACTGTCTCAGGAACTAAAACTTTCCCAATTAAGGTTCCTACCAGGCTTCTGACACCACCTAAGAAACTAACAATTCCAAGCAAAGCCAGCCTTCATTTGAAAAAAATAAATTCTTTTTTTAAGGTATCGTTAAACATGGTGACAGTTCTAGCTATCACAGGCTTGCACAAGGAGGGGAGGAAAAAATTTAACCGGTATAACTCCCACTGTTTGAACAATTTTTAATTCCAATCCAAATAAAAAGCAAGATATTGGCTAAGATGTCATATTTTCCTCCAGAGGATGTCTTACTGTTATTAACCATGTGGGAAAACTGGGTTTATAATGCAAATTCTGACAGACCATTAAGACTGTAACAGATGCCCCGCATCACTAAATGAGGAAAGAGCTTCCCCAACAGAAAGGAAGGAAAGCAAACAGAACCATGACATTCTTACGTCTCCTCCTCAACTCCTGACTTGTATTTGGTCAGTGCCTGATGTCTTTTTTTTAACATCTTTATTGGAGTATAATTGCTTTACAATGGTGTGTTAGTTTCTGCTTTATAACAAAGTGAATCAGTTATACATATACATGTTCCCATATCTCTTCCCTCTTGCGTCTCCCTCCCTCCCACCCTCCCTATCCCACCCCTCCAGGCTGTCACAAAGCACCGAGCTGATCTCCCTGTGCTATGCAGCTGCTTCCCACTAGCTATCTATTTTACGTTTGGTAGTATATATATGTCCATGCCTCTCTCGCTTTGTCACAGCTTACCCTTCCCCCTCCCCATATCCTCAAGTCCATTCTCTAGTAGGTCTGTGTCTTTATTCCTGTCTTACCCCTAGGTTCTTCATGACATTTTTTTTCTTAAATTCCATATATATGTGTTAGCATACAGTATTTGTTTTTCTCTTTCTGACTTACTTCACTCTGTATGACAGACTCTAGGTCTACCCACCTCATTACAAATAGCTCAATTTCGCTTCTTTTTATGGCTGAGTAATATTCCAATGTATATATGTGCCACATCTTTATCCATTCATCTGTCGATGGACACTTAGGTTGCTTCCATGTCCTGGCTATTGTAAATAGAGCTGCAATGAACATTTTGGTACGTGACTCTTTTTGAATTATGGTTTTCTCAGGGTATATCTTGATGTTTGCTGTTCTAACCACCTCAGTACTGGAACACAAACAGGTGATAATTCTTTTTCCAGCAAGTCTGTGGATAAAAACATCACGCAAATGTCTTTAAAGTAGTTTTCAAACAAATAATCTCCAAATTGAAGACTTCCAAATTACAATAAAATGCTAGTTTAATTCCAACTCTTTCAAATCCAGTCATGATTGATTCCAAAGGCATGCCTCCTCAATGCCAGAGGTTCTGTCAAAGTTACTACACAGACTAAAACCTACTTACGGGAAATAACCAGATGTAATAAATGGTCTCTGACTGGACAGAGTTTTAGACAAAGCTGCTGTGTTATATTTCAGGGCCGAGTGAGGAAATCTGAATATCTCCCAATAAGAGACAAGCCTGCTAATGGGGGCGGGGGGGGGACACCAAAAAGCAAAAACTCCCTACACAACTGTAGAGCCAGTATGACTCATTCCGATTAAAACATACATACAAACATATACACAATATCTGGAAAACGATACAATGCTGATTTCTAGGTGGTAGGAATGTGTTTTTATAGTTGCTTCTCTAATTTTCAACAATGTACACGTAACACCACTTCTGTAATAATACTTTAAGCCACTAAGGGCTCCTTGAAGTCCAAAATCAGTATTTATGAAGGTGAAACACATGGAGATGTGCTTGTATTCTCACCAAGTCCTCCAAATTTTGTTTCTGTTTTTAGTTAATCCTTCTCCCCAAAGTGTCTGGGCTAAGCAATTGTTCATTTCTAAAATACAACACTTCCTTAAATTCCAAAAAAGTTTCTCTCCCTGGTCTCTCCAGCACACTCATCATTTCTCACTATTTTCCCTTTATAGCTACTCTTTCAACCTCCGTAAGAAATATAAAACTAAAATACTAATTTATAGGCTGAAAACCTGTCAAGTGATGGAGGAGGAACTTGGGCGGGGGGGTGATCTTTTTCTTTCTAAATGAACATATACCTACCCTTGTCAAAAGTTAAAAATCTGTGACAACCCACTCAACTTTTCTTCTTGAAAAGCAGCCTATGACCTTAAGATGGAATCAAGTTCAAGTTCTACTGCCTTTATCTCTGGCTGGTGTAAGGAGGAAAGGAGATGTGTAACACTTACGTAGCTGAAAATGCCAAGTCATCAAATACACATGTAAAAATACACAAACTTAAGGAAGAAAGCAAAATAACCAAACAATCCGAAAGTCATCTGAGTTAAAAGTGACATTAGATGAGACTGAAACCTTTGGGACAAAAGGACACTAAGAATTCTCAGTTCCAGGTATCTGCTAGAGTGTCACACACAGAACATCCTGTTAGCTCTCCAGTGTGTGCTGCCCACTCTACTACCACACATTATTGTATCAACAGTGTTGTCTGTGGAAGTAAGGTCCAGTTACACCGAACGCTTCCTTCCTCCACCTAAAAGCGATTAAATCTTGATTAGCTGTGATTTGGTCAAATACCACTTACTACAGTAATCTCCAACCATTGGTGGATCACTGTCTAAATCAGCTTTCAGGGAAATAATTTCTCTGGATCTTAAAACTAGTTCATTAACTTCGAAAGATATTAGCCTCGAGCCACGTAGGTAACTAGAGAGCTAGCCTTTCGCAGCGGGTTTTCTAAAAAGGAAAAATAGTTCCCTAATAAAAACCTTTGGGAAAGAAGCCCCTAAGCATTGCCATTAATGGAAACTTCAGATTCTCTCGCAATTTCCTAAAAATGTAGCCGTCTCAAGTCATTCAACTGCAGCTATCACTTTACAAAAAGAAAATTTAAATTCCCCCTCGGCTGTGGTAAACAGAGGGCGGCAGACCTTCGCCGCCGAAGCGAGGTGGGCGCCTCCCTCCTCGTTACTAGAAAACCAGCCCAAGCTGCTTTTAAACGGTCTCCGGGTGACGACGCATTCCTAACGGGTTTCGAAGGCACGTTTAAATCGCCCGCTTTTTTGTTTGCACGCTGCATTCACCGGGTGCCGGGACTACGGCCGCCCCCGCGCGCCGGGGAGGGGGAGACCAGGGTGCGGAAGCCGGGGCGAGGGTGTACGACAGGGCAGGGAGCACCCGGAGCGAAGAACCCGTGGATGCGGAACCCGTGTGGGAGGGGGGAGAGTGCGGGTGGGCTGCGCAGAGAGAAAGCTGAGGACCCCAGGAAGGGGGAGGGGGATCCCGGGGAGGGGAGAACTGAGCCGCCGCCCCGCACCGGAGAACGCACCGCGCGGCTCCCGCGGCCCGCCGGGGTGTGCGCAAGGCCGCGGCTTCGCGTGGCGACGCTGCCCCCTCCCTCTCTCTCTCTCCTCCTCCTCCTCCCAAGGCGACAGAAACAACAGCGCGGGAGGAGGGGAAAGTAACTCCCGGCACCTCCGCCGGAATTAGCCCCGGTGCAGTGATGACACCTTCTCGTGGCGCAACCAAGCCCCGCTCCCTCCGCAGCGGCGTCCCCGCCGCCGCCCTCTCCATTTGAAAGTGGCCACCCCCCGCCGCCGCCGCCGCCGCCGCTCCTCCCGCCCCGCCGCCGCCAGCTGCACCAATCCGCTCGGCCCCAGTTGCAAATCAAACGCTCCCTCGCGTGTAGAAGCCACTTGCGCCGCTGGAAACGGCCGCGCCGTCCCCCTCCCCGAGTCCCTCCCGGGCGGCACCTTCGGGCTGGGGCGGGCGCGCCGGCAAGAAACGGTTGTGAGACGGGAGCGGGAGCTGCGGCGGCCGCGAGCAGCTAGGAGAGGGCTCGGCGCCCGCTCCCGCCCCCAGACAGTTCTGGAAACTGTGTATCACCTCTGTCACAGGAAGCCATCCGACGAGGAAGGCGGCGCGGAACCAACAAACAAACGCCTGCGGCCGCCCGCCGGAATCAGCGCGGGGACGGCGACGGGCTTCGGGCAGTTCCCCAGGCGGGAGCGCGGTGGCCGCCCCCGCGCCTCGGGCTTTGTGCGGGGTTCCCGCGGCGCGGGCGCGGTGGGCCGGGCGTCCCCGCCCCCGAAGCCCCCCACCCCGGGCCCGGCAGCTCTGCTGGGACCGTTAGGTGACGCTCCAGCCGCGGCCGAGAAAGCAGCGCCTCAGCCGCCGCCCGCCCCCATTTCCACATGGAGCCACCTCTTCTCCAACGCCAAAGGCGGGCCACAAAAGTTGGCCCCAGGGCCACCCAGCACCTGCCCACGTGCCGCGGAAGCTCGCTCCCGGGTATCCCCCGTCCCCTTCCCCCCGCCGCCCTCGGCCGCCAGGTCACCTATTACCGGTGGGAGGGGAGAGAGGCTGCTATTTAAACGCCCGCGGAAGTTGAGGCACCCCCACTGGCGGGTGCCGTGCACCTGCCTCCCGCCGCCGCGCTCCACCACTTTGAGCAGCAGCCGCGTCCTCGGCCCCGCCTCCAGCCCGCAGGCGGGCGGGGGGAGCGGGAAGGAGGTGGAAGGGATCGAATTTCTCCAGCAAATGGGACCGTTCCGACAGGATTCGGTTCCCCGGTCAACATTCCACATTCCATCCCTCTCCCGCATTTGCAAGCCAGCTCCAACAACCCGGAAAGCCTGCTAGCTATCGAACAACAGCCCCCAACTCACAAATACACACTCGCAGGCACAAGACACGTGCACTGAAGGGCTTTGCAACTTGCAGTCCCGGGGTGCACACTGCACGTTCATTTCAGGCAGCGAAGACCTAGCGATACCACCTCCACAATTTGCAGATGGTGCCAAAGGTTGCAAGTTGCAATCCGTTTTAAGTTCATGGTTAATCGGTAGTTTGCTCTACCAGTGCAACTCCTTCCTAATTTCACCGATAAAGGGTTTTACACTTCACAGGCAGTCTCGCTGTAAGTAAAAGGTCTGATAATTGGAAACCCAATTTGGAAGAATCTAATTTCTAAACTGTCCCTCCACCCCACCACCACCCCTCCCTCACTGCCCTTGAATTGATGCAATGAATATTTTGGACATGTGGTGACGCGGTGACAAGAGCTAAGGCTGCGGCCACCCTACACAGATGTACCTATACACACACACCTATGTTTGGACAAATACAGTCGTCGTCCCTTCCCCCCGCACCACCACCATCACCACCACGGTCACACACACTCTGGATTCATATATGTACACGGACCTGTGTTCTGCCATTGCCATCTGTCTACCAAGTTGCTACTATGCTTTCCACTTTCATGCAACCTAATGCACTTCGGCTTTTTAAAAAATTCTAATAAACTAAAGCCAACTAAACTGGGCTTCTGCTTCTGAACGCGTTTTAATTGATGATTGGCCTGAAAACCGCATGTTCTTCACAAACCCAAAAGAAGAAAAAGCTCTAAGTCTTCAGTTCCCCAAAATTGAAAAATAATCATAATAAAACTTACTGATCCAACATAGATCAATTCTCAGGATCCAAAAATCATCCTCCTCTCCTCCTCCTCCTCCTCTGGCCCCCGCCCCGGCAATGCCCAAGTTACTGGTGGGATAGTAACGCTGCACTCGGCGGCTGCGTGCCCTCCCTCCTCGCTACATATCGAGAACCCAATCTTTTGGCGCCATATTAATGACGTACTATATTATTTCCACTAGGCAGCGACCTTCGGCATTAAATTACTCCCGAGAACTCCCAAGCAAAGCAACAAAACCATCAAATATGGCTGAGCCTCTCTGCTCGTCCTGCCGCCGCCGCCGCCGCCGCCGCCGCCGCCGCCGCCGCCGCCGCCGCCGCCGCCGCCGCCGCCGCCGCCGCCGCCGCCGCCGCCGCCGCCGCCGCCGCCGCCGCCGCCGGAACGGGACGCGCACACAGACCCACACGCGGACACGCGCGGACTCTGGCCCGGCGCACCCTCCCCGCGCGCCCCCCGCGGCCCGCGCGCGTACCTGCTGCGGAGGGCTTCGGCCGCGGCGCTGGGCTCCTCGCCGCTCGCTCCGCGCCGCATGAGTTCGGGCCGCGGCGGGCGGGCGGACTGACTGGCGGGCGGGGAGCCGGGCGGGCCCCTGCTCTCGCCCGCGTGCACACACCCGGCGCTCGCGCAGGGAGGCACTCTCGGACGGGCGTTTGGCTGGTTATGGAGGAAGGACTGTGTGAATCAAACTCATTTCTGGGTCACTGCTGCCACAGGGGGGAGCACTTTAATCCCTTGCCAAAACGAGAGGGTGGGGACAGGAGGGCGGGGGGAGCGCGCGGAGAGCCCGAGGCGAGGGGGGCTCGGTCCCTTGTTAACTCTTCGCGGCCCTCGCCGCAGCCGGCTCGGCCTGTGTCCGCAGGGGCTTGCCAAGAGCAGCACTCTTCAGCTTTTAAAATCTCTTCCTTCATCTCCCTTGTGAGCCTAGAAATTCTTGAGGTGTCTCCAAGCAGGGGGGTGGGCTTTTAAATTATCCCTTTCACACTGTCCCAGTTCCAACTCTTGTCTGACATCACTGCACTAGAAATGGATTCTTTCAACTTAGTTTAAAATTATGTAGATTAAAATGTGGCTATTAAGGAGTGTAGTTTGGGTGAGAGGTTTTATTTTTAGGCTGAATGGCATAGTTCTTTGTAGTAACAGTTTTGGGGAGTTCTGAATTAGAATGACATTTTTAAATACAGAAAATCCAGTTTTGGAGCCGGAACCCCTCTTTAAGTTTGTATCGAAATGATAGTTGTAAATGATCACTAATTCATTAGGAGACAGTAATTATTTATAAATTGACACCACCTTTATGTTACACAGTGTCACAGAACTGGAAATCGCCTTGCAAATATGAGAATTGGGCTTAATTCTAAAACTGGAACTGCAGACTAATATAAAATTAGTTACCAGAGATTAATTTAGGGGTATAACTTACTTTTTCATTGGAGTTTAACATACGTCTTTTGTGGGTCCCCAAAAGAAATGAGTATATATGGCATTCAGCTTCAGAAGGGAAAAGACCTGGATACAGATTAAAAATCCCATTCAGTAAACAGGAACAGAGATCGCTAATTACAAAATTCAATATCAAACCCAAAGGCATATTTATCCACTGGGAGAATTGTTCTGAATATATCAGGTTTGATTTCACACAATCACACACCAACCCATCCACCCACATCAAGAACATAATAAGCTGATAAACGTGGCAAAACAAAACTAATTGAGCCTTCCAAATATTTTTCAGAAAGCAAAGTAAACCAAAGGAAATCTTAAGTATATGTCCTCTTTCTCCCTTGCCTGCTTCACTAATGAAGAGTACAAAGACACCCTATCAGTCCTGTTCATGGGCTCACTTAATCCCGTTCAAAGAGCACATATGTAAAGCATTATGCTATCATTATTACTGTTACTAATATTGCACTGCAATTACTGTTATTTTCATTGGTTCACCTTTCACATACTCTACTTCGCAGCCATATAGACCCTGCATTGAATCTGACTACAGGTTATCAGCTGTGTGACTGTTGGGTAAATTACAAAACTGCTCTGATCCTCAATTTCTTCATGAGTAATAAAATGAGGTTAACAGGCCCTATACCTAAAGGGGTGTTAAGGGGAATGAGATAACTCCATAAAAGTGCCCAGCAGAGGCCCTGGCAGTAGGAGGGCCATCCCTCCCATCTCTCTTTCTTGGCCTTCTCTCCATTGAAAATTGCAACTTTTCTACATTCCAGCCAACCTTACTTCACTCATTCCCCTGCAAAAAAAATAAAAGTAAAAATAAATTAAATCACATTTGCCACTTAGCTTTTAACTTATTTTTTTCTGACTATCCCCACTCCCAAAACATCAGGCAACAAAATGAAAGTGTACTGAATAAATGGATGAGAAAAAGAGGTAAAATGGCGCACAAACTCCCAACACTGATAACGTTGATCAAGACTGATGGTCCCAGAAACATCCTCTCAGTTACGCCACACTGTTTCAGAATACTGATCTGCTGAGGTAGTGCCATGTGCCATAAATAGCCCTGGACTAAAAGTCTGGAGACTCCCATCAACTCACACTATAACTCTGAAAAATTTCTTTGGATCTTAGTTTCCCCACTGAGATGATAGACAAGATGATATCTAACATCCCTTTTCTCAGTAATTTTCTGATTGTTCTTACCAAACTTAGAAGGTAATGATTATTTGTAGAAATGGAGGACAACTTGAATCAATAAACAACGTGTAAAAACATTTTGTCGTTAATGATCAGCCATTGACATTTTTTAAATAGGTGTCTTTTGCCTGACCACAAAGGAAACTTGTATACAACCTATTTCTAAAATGGGACCCGCAATGACATGGTTTGCCTTGTGGCAGCACATTTAATACAGTCTAGATTAAGTACTAAGCTGGTAATTAGGAAAATGAGTTTCTGGTTCTACTCTGTCACTTATTGTCTTAATTTACCAAATCATTCACGATCACCATTTCCTGGTCTCTAGAATGGTCCTGTTAATTCACACTTTATTATCAGAGATAAAAGGACATTCAAGAAAATAGGTACAGAGTAGTCAGTGTAGTTGAAATATCAAGATTCTAGTCTTTCCTGGTCTGATCAGTGTGAATGGTGATAATTAAAATTTTATACATCCCTTTCATTTTGCTGTAGGCATACAGTTTAATTATTTTCTTCCATAATTATAGATTTTTATAGAAAAAATTTGTATATTCATATTCCTGATTTTGAAACCATACATGATTAAGCCTCTAAATGTTTACTTAGTTATTTCATTTGTTTCTACTCTGTACGTAAAGAATTACAAGGCCTAGACACAAAAGTCCGAATTGTTCATCTTTGAAACGAAGTAGATACATATGCCAAAGTCCTGTGTATCTCATTCCTTTAAAGAAATGCACAAGAAATTCTTCCTGGCAAATACCATTGCCAACTGGTATATGTTACGACAAATAATGTATACACAATATTTATTGCACAAGTGCTCTCATGGATAAAACAGGTTGTGTTCTAAAAGTTTATATGTACTTTAACTGTTTGGAACTTTGAATTTATGCCCCAAATAAACCTTGTTATTAAGAGAGCTTAAGTTGTCAAGCAGTTTTTTATTTTAATAATTTTAATAAATAAATTACAGAAAAGAATAACGTTTTTGAGTGATATTATTTGGCTGGGAGGGGATCTAATTCAAAGAGGGATAAGTAGGTAGAACTCTGTACAGGAAGAGTAAAGTTGGGAACGATCCTCAGCACATGCCTGACCCCATGAGAAGAAACAGGAGGTGATGGGTAAGAGATTAGGAATAGAGCTCCCTGACTGACCAGTCGATGAGGTCACCAGTCATGAACAGCCTGGCAGGCAGGTGGTTACAATCTCCAGGCGGGTGGTTACAACCTTCCAATATATAGAATGATCGGAAGGCCAATGACCAAGATACTTTCTTGCTGGTGTCAGGACTGACTAAATTATTTCTCTTCTTGAGGTTCTTTCTTCTTTTCTTTGTTTTCTTTGCTTGTCTTCGATTTGATTATTTTAATTTTGTTGATTTTCATACTTCTGGCAGTTTAAGATGTCAAAGAGAAATAAGTCTGACAGAGGGACAGAAGAGGAAATAATTTAATTCAGCCAGATGGAAATGCCCAAGACTGAGGAGGTTCAAAACAGGAGAAGCTTTTCTCAGTCATGAAGGGAAAACAAGATGATGGAGAGAATTTTTGAAATTTAGAAAGGCGAAGAAAGGTGATAAAACTCACCCATCGGGATAACTATTATAAACATTGCCATATCTTTTCAGGTTTTTTCCTAGGCATTTTTAATAAAATTGGAATGATGGTACATATTTCATTTTACAATCTTCCTTTTCACTTCTTTCATCTTTATCATTTCAGTATTTTACTTTTTAAAGTAACTTTTTCCCAGGTCTTTGCCAGCCTGCATATCATAACTTCATTTACAGGCCACTTCAACCATGTATTCTCATAGTTACTCCCTCAAACTTGTCAACTATTGGGAAGTTTTGCCAAATTTAATATTGAATTCAAATATCTCTATTTTAGCCATACCTCCAAGACTTCCAAAGCTTGTTTCCCACCCACCTTTCTTCTTATCTGAAAAGTCACTCCAATCTACTCCTCCAGTCTTCTCTAACTAGATGCAGAGCGGTGGTAACTCAAAACGTGATCTCCAACCAGCAGCAGCAACTGGTCCTGAGAAGCTGTCAGAGATCCATTATTTCCGTCCCCACCCCAGACCTACTGAATTGGAAAGGGGGATCCAGCAATGTGTTTTAACGAGCCCTCCAGGTAATTCGGATTCACGCTCAAGTTTGAGAACCACCTGAGTAGATCTTGCTTCCATCCACCACATTCGAAGCACGGGAGACAAGGTTGCAAGTAAAGAGGCAAATAGGTCTATTCTCTGCCCGTAGAGTAGTTAAAAACATAAACAGGTGATGACAATTAACTACAGGATGCGGGGGAAGCATATACACCTGAAAGATTACAGGTGTTAGCCAGATTGGGGTTGGGGTGAGGATGGGGGTCTAGTGGGGTGTTGTTTGGGGTTTTGTTTTTAAACAAAACCTCTGGCTTCTGTGTGAGGAACGGATGGTGAAGGTGACACGAGGCAGGAGGCTTTCTGCAGTTACCAGGTGAGAGACGGAGGCGTGGAGGACAGCCACTGATCACGCACGGAAGGGAGACAAGTACGCAAAGCAGCCTGTGATGGAAGCATGCTTAACGCTGTCCCAGTCCTCCGGAGGTCTCTAGCGCGCCCCGTTCAGCGCCTGCTCCGGGCAGGGCTGTGAGAGCTTCCCCCAGCCATCTAGGTGCCCAAGGGATGTTGCTGGGGCTTACGGGGTCCCTGTGGCGTCCCGGGAGGGAACAACGTCTGGGCAACCCAAGGAAGGTCCTGTTGGGCAGTGAACAGGTTGAGCTGTCCAAGCCCTGTCCCTGCACGCAAAGCGGGGGCGGACAAAGAGCCGGCCACGGTCAGGAGAACTCGGGCCCCTCGCAGGGTCCTTCTCGGCCCCCCTTCTCGGAAAAGTCTGGGTCAGATCCCAGGCCCCTCCTCCCTCGAGTAGCGGGGTGCCCCTCCACAGTCTTTATCCCTCACCGGAAAGCTCCATTTTCCTCTTTTCTTCCACAAAACACCTTAATGGTCCATTATAACCTGAGCCCAAATCATTAGCAAATGAAAAACTCGCTCCCACTTTCTCTAAGGCTGCAGAGTGCAGAGGGGGAGAGAAAGCAGGGAGGGAGGCACCCCACACACACTGGTTTAGTTCCAATTTTAAGGAAGCAAAGAAAAGGAGTTAATGCCAACACTTAAGTTTCTTCGTTAAAATTGTTTGATAATTTACTTTTTTCTTTTTCCTGCCATGAGGCACGTTTAGTTGTGGACACGACTTCTGTGTGATGGATTGGATGTTAGAGGTGAAGAAGTTGGGTTAAAAGATGACTCCCAGGTCTCTGGCTTAGAGAACTGAGTGGATTCTTCATTTGAAATTCCACCAGACATTCACTAAGCGCTGAGAGGCTTGCGTGGTGAAAACGACAAACCCCTGGCTCCCGGAGCAAAGGAAAGGAAGGAAATTGCTGAGGAAAGGAAATGCGAGAGTGGAAATATGATGAGTTCAGCTTCAGGAGACAACTGAAGATGCCCGCAAGGCAGATGGGGTTGAGAGTCTGCTGCTCTAGAGGAAGGCTGGGTTGCAAACATTGGTTAAGGATTCATCAGCATAGAGAGGTTAACTGAGGCCATGTGAGTGGATGAGATCAACTGGAAGTGTCTATAAAGTAAGAAGAAAACAGAGTCTAGGCTCCAAACTAAGGAGTCATATTTAAAGGATGGCCGGAGGGAGCTGCAAAGGTTCAGTGGTTTCGTTAACGACAGTCCAGTTTACTTGTCCTCATGCCTAAATCAGGACTTCAAAGCACCATAGGAAAAAAATCACAGACCTGTCTGTGCTGGTTGTTTCCACGAAGTTTTCATTATCCTCCACCACGTCCTGAAATCACTCACTATTTCCCCAGACAGTTCAATCTCCCATTCTTATTGGGATCTTTTTTTTTTTTTTTGCGGTACACGGGCCTCTCACTGTTGTGGCCTCTCCTGTTGCGGATCACAGGCTCCAGACGCGCAGGCTCAGCGGCCATGACTTACGGGCCCAGCCGCTCTGCGGCATGTGGGATCTTCCCGGACCGGGGCACGAACCCGTGTCCCCTGCATCGGCAGGCGGACTCCCAACCACTGCGCCACTAGGGAAGCCCTCTTATTGGGATCTTGCTCAGAACTCTCTCCCTGTCCTCAGTCTGCCATCCTGCCACTTACCTAGGCATTTTCAGCAGAGCTCCTAACCTTCTACATCACAGATGTAACAGAAGCCACTGGAGAGGAATGCCTCTGACCTTCTACCACCAAACTTGCCAAAGGTCTTCCCTGCAGGCTCACCCTCCCCCTTTTCTATCACAATGGGAGGCATGTGACCTTCCCTTCACCTGGGCTCAGTCTCCGCAGACTGGCTTCACCTTTTTCTGGTCTCTGACTCAAGATTAGCCCTTCTCTTTCAGGTACCTTCTACTTCTCTGGCTACTGACTCCTTCCTAAACATATTTAATATACTTCTGCCTCCCTCTAAAATGAAACAGCCTCAAATCTCCCTTCCCCTGCCTTCCCCTTTGTAGTCACACTTTTTGAAAGAATGGTCTGTACTCACTCAAGCCTACTGAAATCTGACTTATGCCCCAATCACCCCAGAGAAACTGCGCTTGCCAAGATCACCATTGACATTCTTACTGCTAAACTCAGGGGCAATTTCTCATCCTTGTTTTACTTGACCTTTCACTCACATTTAACACTGTTGTCTGTTCATGCCCTGTTTCTTGAAATACTTTCACCTGGTGAAAGCCTTCTTTCACATAACATCAACACTCTTCTGGTCTCTCTCCTATCTCTCTGGCCTCTTCTAATTCTCTTGCAAGCTCCTCTTTCTCTTTTGTTACAGCAATGCCTCAGACAAATTGTTTCTGAGTAAATGAGAGGTTTTTTAGAAAATTCAACTGCAGGAGTAATTTTGGTTGAGACATTTTATAAGAAAAAAGGAATGGTTCACCAGCCATGTTTAGAAATGGATACAAAAAAAAAGAACATCTGGTTAAAGATTATTAGGCTAGTCAATCAGCTCGATGGGTAACCCTAGCTTCCCAGAAGGAGTTCTCAGTCTTATTAAAGTCTGTCAGAAAACTGTTCACGCACTTTATCAAGAATGCTAATTGCTTCCCAGAAGGAGTTGTAAATTACATCACACAAGAAATTTCTGTCCCAGACAAGCTTTGAGTCAATTTGCTTTTTCACTTTCAGTCTCTTAAATGTTGGTTTTCCTTAGGGTTCTGTCCTAAGCCCTATTCTCTTCTCATTCTACATGTATCTCTTGGTGTTCTCATTTACTCTCATGACTGCCCCCAAAACATACATCTATACTTGTATCTCCAATAACTTTCTGAACACCCCATTGGACTACCCACAGGCAGTCCAAACTCGGTATAACCAAAGTGAACTCATTTTCCTTCCCACTTTGTGCTTCCTCATGTGTTCCATATCTCAGTTAGTGGTACCACCATCCACAATTGCAAACCCAGGAGTCAAAACATCATCCTTGACTCTTGCTTTTCCTTTGACATCTCCTCCACCATCATCACCACCACCACCAATCCAATCTATCACCAGGTCACATCTACATCAGGCTTCATCTCTCCATCCCTACAGCCACTACCATCTTCTCAGTGACTTAAACCACCATCTAACTTGTCTCTCCCCCTCTAATCCCGTCCTCCTCTAATTCATTCCCTACTCAATGGTCAGTGTGATCTTTTAAAGCAAAAATATGATCTTAGCATTCCCATTTAACACCATTAATTGCCATTTTTTCTGTGTTTACTCTTAAGGATAGAATGTGTGATCAACACAGCTACTTACTTTTGCTAGTTCCCCTTCCAAACCCTCCCCCTGCTCCATGGCTTTTCACATTTCTTCAGCAGTATCCATTCAGAACCTTTGAAAACGCATAACCGTAAACTTGGATCATTCTTCCCTATCTACACCCCTTCTTTTGGCTCTAATGCACTCAAGTTCTACCAAACAGGCTTATCCTACCTCCCTAACCCCACCTTTTTCTAGGCTTCTATGACACTCAGTATTATCAATATATTCCCTCACTGTTGTAATTTTTTGTACCCCTCACTAGACTGTGATTCAAGGACTTTGTCAATTGTTCTCTCTGTTATGTTTCTAGAACTAGGTCTAACTGTTGGTAGGCAGTTAATAAATGTTTTTAATGCAATGGATGAATGATCAATATATTTGTGTAATTAAATAGTCTCCAAAACACCATTTAAAAAACAGATAACTTTTATTCTTATTTTCTTATGCTAAAAGTATTAAATACTATATTTTAGAGAAGCCAAAATTAAAATCACCAAAAGGCTATTACTCAAAGACAATTACCACTAAAATTTTGGAGTATATTTTTCCTGTCTTTTGTATACTTATGTGTATCTACATAGACATACATTTTTTAGACAAATGGGATCATACTGTATTTCTGTTTTCTGACAATATTTTATTTAACTTATCCCTATAGTTGGGGGTTTAGGTTATTTCTATGCTTTTACTAATATAGAGTGCTTTAGTGAATATCCTTATAGTTCTATAATCCATGGTTAGGAAAATGGAATTTTATTGACAGTGTAATAATCCACCATATAAATGGAATTTGCATGATTCCTGATTCTTTATTGTTACACATTTATGTTTTTCTCTAAGCCATACTTTTACAAATAAGGCTGTAAGAAATATTCCTATGCATAAATTTTTGTTTAACTATTTGACCATTCTTAGGATAGATTTTGAAAAAGTAAATTACTAGGTCAAAGATTTTAAGACTTTGGAATAATTTTGCCAAATTGCTTTCAATGAAACACGTTGTCATTTATTTATTTTTTTGGCCGCATTGCACTAGCATGCGGGATCTTGGTCCCCAAGACCAGGGATCAAACCCATGCCCCCTGCATTGGGAGCATGGAGTCTTAACCACTGGACCACCAGGGAGGTCCCAAACATGTTATGATTTAGATTCACCACTACCATTGTATTGGGGACTTGCTAAGTGTTTGACAGTTACCCAGCATAGAGCTAGACTCTATGGAGGGCTAGGAACATGCCCTCAAAGAGATACATATTTGGAAAGATACATAATACGTACATGAAACAATAAAGGTAACCTGACCACAAATATAAATACCACAATAATTTGGAGATAGGAAATTGTATTAAATGCTAAAATAGGTTAAACAGGTTTCATAAAAGAAGTATAATCATTAAGACCAGGAGAGGTAGAAAGAAAGAAGTGGAGGCTGTGGGGAAGACTGAGTTGGGGAGGATGCCTAGAGAATCTGCACAGGGAGCAGGAAGGGGAGCCACTAACAATTATTGAATGTTTTCTGTGCACGTGCCAGGCACTGCACTAAGCATTTTATACCTAATATGTCATTTCCTTCTCGCAGCAAACCTGAGAAGTAGGTATTATTATTTTTACCCAGATCTGAATGATGTGAAAAACTGATGTTCAGAGCGATTAAGTAACTTGCCAAAGATCATAAAGCTTTTGAGAGGCAGCACCGGGATTTGAACCCAAACAGTCTACCTGCATAGTTCATGCTTTTAAGGACATCACTCAGCTAACTCATTACAAAGTCAGGATCATGTACCCAGTCAGGAATTGTATCAGTGACTTGAGTCAGTTGGCACTCAGTAGATGCTTGAGAAAGAAAATGAGGGCAAAAAGGATTCCACATGCTAAGGCTTATTTCAGACAGCAGAGAACTAAAAACTTACTTTAAAATATGTGGCATGAGGGCTTCCCTGGTGGCGCAGTGGTTGAGAGTCCGCCTGCTGATGCTGGGGACACGGGTTCGTGCCCCGGTCCGGCAAGATCCCACATGCCGCGGAGCGGCTGGGCCTATGAGCCATGGCCGCTGAGCCTGCACGTCCGGAACCTGTGCTCTGCAACGGGAGAGGCCACAACAGTGAGAGGCCCGCATACCACAAAAAAATAAAAAAATTAAAAAATATGTGGCATGGGCTTAAATGTAAAATTATAAAGCCTTAAGAAAAATATATAGGAGAAATCTTCAGGATCTAGGGGTAGACAAAGAGTTCTTACACTTGACACCAACAGCAGAATCCATAAAAGGAAAACTTAGTAGATTGGGTCTCTCAAAATTAAAATTTTTTCTCCAAAATACTCTGTTAAGAGGATGAAAAATCAGTCTACAGACTGGGAGAAAATATTTGCAAACCACATATTCAACAAAGAACTAGTATCTAGACTATATGGAGAACACTCAAAACTCAACAATTTTTAAAAATCAAACAATTCAGTTAGAAAATGGGCAAAAACCATGAACACATTTCCCAAAGAGGAAATACAGATGGCAAATAAGGACATGAAAAAATGTTCAACATCATTAGCCATCAGGAAAATAATGCAGATTTAAACCACAATGAGATATCACTACACTACTATCAGAATAGCTAAAAAAAAAAAAAATAGTGGCAACACCAAATGCTGGCAAGGATGTGGAGAAACTGGATTGCTCATACATTGCTTGTGGGAATGTAAAATGGTCCAGCCACTCTGGAAAACTGTTTGGCAGTTTCTTATAAGACTAAACATGCAACTACCACAAGGCCCAGCAATTGCACTCTTGGGCATTTAGCCTAGAGAAATGAAAACTTATGTTCACATGAAAGCCTGTATACAAATGTTCATAGCGGCTTTACTCATAGTAGCCAAGAACTGGAAACAACCCAGATGTCTTTCAATGAGTGAACAGTAAACAAACTGCACTACATCCATACCATGAAATATTACTCAGCAGTTAAAAAAAACTATTGATACATACACACATCTCCAAGAATTTATGCTGAGTTTAGAAAGCTGATCCCGAAAGGTTATATACCGTATGATTCAATTTACATAACATTCTTGAAATGACAAAATTATAGAAATGGAGAATAGATTAGTGATTACCAAGGGATAATGAGGGGGTTAGGGAAGCACTGAAGTGTATGTGACTGTAAAAGGGCAACATGAGGGATCCTTGGTGATGGAAATGTTATATATCTTGATTGTATCAATGCCAATGATATTGATATACATGAATGTATCCTACAATAATATTGAACTATAGTTTTACAAAATGTGACTATTTGGGATACTGGATAAAAGGCACACAGGATGTCCCAGCATTATTTCTTATAACTGTATGTGAATCTACAATTATCTAAACACGAAAAGCTTAATTTTAAAATACATAGCCAACTGGAAAAGAATTTAAACACTAACATATTCTTAGAAAGTAACCTAAAAGGTAAAGAAATCTCCCTGTGTTATTCAGCAGAGCCACATGAATGAAAAATTCACCTGGCCTAAGGTGGTGCAGATGTATACATTCCTAAGACTTCCGCTCTGTGGCAGGAAGGCCCACCTTTTCACTACAAGTAGAAACAAGAGGCTAAGGAGGGTTACAGAGGTAGGAAGAGAAAAGGAGAACTGAAAAATTAAAAAAAAAAAAAAAAATGGAGTGGTTCTTCTTAGAGCCCTTTATAAATATTCTCTGTCACCTGGCTTTCTGTTTTCCATCTAAACGGCCGAAAGGAATTAATGACTATGCCCTTTCTATGGTAGAGACTCACCAGGGCCCTGAGGGCGGGGGAAGAATCTGAGTCTTGCCTCACATCAGCCAAATCTTACCTAATCTCTCACACATATTTCTCCCCTCCAGTCCCGAGGCTTCGCCCTGAATGCCCTCCCCACCCTCCCCGAGGCCCATTCCCCTAGCAGCCCCACTACCCAGAACAGAGCATCCGTGCAGACATCTAATATATCACTGACTGACTTCTAATCATGGGTCGAGCCCACTAGGTCACTCTGTAACATTCATCTTAGTTTTAAAAACATGAGAGGGACATTGTTGGCAAAAATCCAGGAGTAATGAATTCTATGTTCTAGAAACAGAGAAACTGAACTATTTCAGTTTGAAAGGAAGAGCTGGCAGAAAACCAACAGAGCAAAGTCCTCTGGGGGGAAAAGAAAGCAGGCTGGTTAGTTAACTTGTAGGTCTGTAAGGTGGGCAGATTTCTTTAAAAAGCAAACAAAGCAATTTTAGACTTGAGAGACTTAATTGGCATCCAAGGCCAAGAATATGAATAATGTTATATAAAAACCTTGCTCAAGTGAGAATTCTGCAATCCAAGCATTCTGACTCTAATAGCTAAAATTTAAGGGAGAAGAATATAGAAAAGGCTGTTTATTTTCCAGTCATATATTATAATATGTACCATTCATGGTATCAAGATTTAAATCTCATCTTTTGTTTTCATCATCATGGCAAGAAAAGTTTGATGCTTTTCAGAAGTTCGATGTCTAAGAAAATAAAAAGTTAAGCTGCTTTTGTAGGTTACAGACAGTGCTAGGATACTAGAATGCATTTGTTCTTCCCTCCGTAAAATGAGAAACTTCATCTATGCATATAGTAAAATTAGGGAATTAATAGTAGCTTAATACAATTCCAGATGACTTTGCTAGTGAATAAGGAATAGCATATACTAATAGAATTCAAAGAAAATTAAAAATCTATTTGTTTTAACCCTTTCCTTTTCTTATAACTCTCTCAGTCCACCTAAAATATTATCAGTGAAAAGAAAGAAAGGCACACAGGAAGAAAAACAACAAAGCAAGAGCCTGAGGAAACTATACCTATGTCATCCTCTTTCAAATTATAAGTTTCATTGTAAGTATCATTGGATGGACAAAGATTTATGTATAAAAATGCCCATTTCTGGGTTATTAATTTCATTACAACAAAAAATGGGAAACAATCTAATGTCCAAAAATAGGAAAATGTTTAAGTATTTTACGGTATGTTGATATGGCGGAATGTTTTGCAGCCATTTAAAGAAGTCATATTTTCAAATAGCAAAAATTAAAGAGTGAAATACCTACTAATCGTGGGAATAAGGAGGAAAGGGAACTCTCATACAAGGCCAGTAAAAAAGTGAATTGTTACAGCCTTTTAGGAAAGTAACCTGGCAATATCTATTAAAATTAAAGATACATTATCCAGACAAAGAACCTGATGTAGGTAAGGAATATTAAAAAAAACAAAAGCAGGACTTCCCTGGTGGTGCAGTGGTTAAGAATCCGCCTGCCAATGCAAGGGACACGGGTTCGAGCCCTGGTCTGGGAAGATCCCACATGCCGCGGAGCAACTAAGCCCGTGCACCACAGCTACTGAACCTGCGCTCTAGAGCCAGTGAGCCACAGCTACTGAAGCCCGCGCTCCTAGAGCCCGTGCTCCACAACAAGACAAGCCACCGCAATGAGAAGCCCACGCACCACAACGAAGAGTAGCCCCCGCTCGCCACAACTAGAGAAAGCCCGCGCACAGCAACAAAGACCCAATGCAGCCAAAAGTAAATAAATAAATAAATAAAATAAAAATTGGGTTTGTTTAAAAAAAATTTTAAAAAAAACAAAAGCAAAAGCAGGTGAGGCCTATGCCATGGAATCCTCTTACACAAACGTAGAATACTTTTCATGGAAGTAATCCCAACTGAAAGAGCCTACTTCCAACTCCCTAACCACTCATAATGTCACTGGGGTCCACCACTGTGGGATCCTCAAGCCTTGCCTTTCTCTTTAACCCCAGCCCTATGGGCAATACTATCTCTCATTTGGCAACCACTCAACGATGTTAAGGGACCACCCATATTGTTCAGCCCCCTACACACTTCCCTTTCTTCACTGCTTCCTCCCACCCACCACATATTAATTGCCAAGTCTGGTTAACTCTGAATTTATGATACGTCTCCCACTTGTCCCTTCCTCTTCTTCCTATACCATCTATCCTGACTCAAGATTGTATTACATATCACTTGATTATCCAATGGTACAACTGGTTTTCTTTCCTCCTTAGCCCTCCCTGCTCCAATTTATTTTACACACTGTGACCAAAGCAATCCTTCATGAAACTCTGGCCATGATGCTCTCCTGCATAGAGCACTGGATGCCTCCTCTGTGGGTAGAGAGCAAACCTCAGCATACTCAACACAACACTCCACGTCCTCAAGCACCTGGCTCTAAACATGGCCTGAACTTGCAGCCCCAGTACCTTTGCGTGTTGAATGGTATACTGTGTTGACTAGTATCTCCCCAAATTCATGTCCACCTGGACCCTCAGAATGTGACCTTTCTTATTAGGAAACGGGGTCTTTGCAGATGTCATTAGTTTAGATGAGATCTTGCTGGATTAGCGTGGGCCCTAAACCCAATGACTGACTTCTCATCCTAATGAGAAGGCCACATGAAGACACGGAGAGACATACAGAGGGAAGATGGCCATGTGAAGATGGAGGTAGAAATGAGAATGATGCAGCTACAATCCAGGGAATGCCAAGGACTGCCAGGAGCCACCAGAAGCTAGGAAGAGTCAAGGAAGTATTTCCTGGCAACTTCAGCAGGAGGTGATGATACCTTGATAGAGGATTTATACCTTCCAGAACTATGAGAGAATAAAGCGTTCCTTTAAGCCACCAAGTCTGTGATAACTTGTTACAGCAGCAATTGGGAACTATGCTAAAACCCATGGGAAGGGCAGCAGGGTCAGGCACTAGACAGGTGCCATTTCGAAGAGCAGGGCATCCTGTGACAAAGAGCAGCCCCTGTTGTGGCGCTCAGGACTGCTGAGGCTCTCCGCAGGCACCTAGACGCCATCCCAGGCAAAAAGCAGGAACTGGGAGTTGAACTTTCATGGAAGACACAAAAATACACTTAATAGGAAAATTTTTTTTTTTGCGGTACGCGGGCCTCTCACTGTTGTGGCCTCTCCCGTTGCGGAGCGCAGGCTCCGGACGCGCAGGCTCAGCGGCCATGGCTCACGGGTCCAGCCGCTCCGCGGCCTGTGGGATCTTCCCGGACCGGGGCACGAACCTGTGTCCCCTGCATCGGCAGGCGGACTCTCAACCACTGTGCCACCAGGGAAGCCCCAGTTAATAGGAAATTTAAGAGCATTCCTGCCCACAACCCAGCTGGGTAGGGTGTTCAGGCATAGTTCAGTTATAGTAAATTAAAAACTTCAATATTACAACCCAAAGCTAAATGTGAGACTGTGCCACCCATACTAATCAATGTTTGGCTGTTTTTTTGTTTTATATCTGTAAGTCATATCACTACAATGTGGTGAATTTGCAGCTTTTACGTCCAGGACCCTCTGATGTTCTTTATTGTACTCTCTGCTTAATGCAGCCACAATTAGTCCTGCAGGTCCATTAGAAGTCCCTTGGACAATCAAAGGGCAAGTTAATAAAGACCATTGTACCATGTGCTCAGCTTCTTTGGAGAGAGCGAGAATCATGCTGTGGGTTGGTATTAAGGCTAGTGACGCACTTATTACATGCACAGAGCACAGTGAGATCAAGGAGGTGGGAGGGGGGAACAGGCAATCCAGGTGGAGGCCTGGCTCCCTGCCCTCTGCCTCACCCCTTCCGGCCCTGGCAGGGAGAGCTTATACTGGTGGACCAGCTCAGCCATCAGGCAGGAACAGGAGTCAGGCCCAAGCCTAGTCAGGCAAGACTTGGCCCATCAGCCAAAATCTCCCTTCTCCCCCTTCCCCCACTGCCATCCAAGTAAAGTGAATCTATTTACTTAAGGTTAACTTTTGTGCATTCAAGGAAAAGTATTCGAAAGTTACTTTGGTTTTGAAAAATTAATGCTTGACTTTACAAAATCAAAACCCAAGGAGATTTTCCTGTAAGCTTATAAATTTATAAAATTGTATAGATATAGCTAAATTTAAACAACCCCTTGTAAAGGGGCTTTTTAAAATATATATAGTTATTTTTGTATTTGACTTGGCTGTACTGGGTCTTCATTGCCGCATGCAGGATCTTCGATGAGACGTGCGGGATCGAACCAGGGCCCCCTGCATTGAGAGCGCAGAGTCTTAACCACTGGACCAGCAGGGAAGTCCCTCTAAGGGGACTTTTGATGAATGTTTGGTCACAGTTAATTAACCTACTTTAAATATTTTAACTACATTTATAAATTTAATATATTCAATTTATTTTTTTTTAAGTTCTTCCGTTGTCTGACCAAAACACAAACCAAAACCAAAAAACACTTTCCAAGTACTTAAGTAATTCACATATATCTAATAAATTAATCTTATAAATATGTTAATTTTAAGTTTATAAAATGTCTAATAGTGTATTTACATTTGAAAGATGTCCACTTAAAATCACAAATGTAAATCAATTACTTAGTTACACATTTTAAATAAGTATTACACATACAATGTGTCATTCCAATAGGTCGTATTCTCCTAAACATTATAAAAACTTAAAACACTAAATATACAGATTCCTTTACACAAAAATACTAGTACCATGTGTGTGATTTTTAGAACACTACTATATTTAATTGTAAGCCTTCTCAATGTTTTAAAAAATGCTTATTGCTTTAAAAAAAGTTTATCTTCTCAAGTTGTTCTGATGATATTTCTAAAGCTGGTTGAATTGCCCATGAGGTCTGGAGTCACGAGTATCTAGGGGAATTTTTCTCATACACCACTACGAAGATGAGTCCCTTTATACTACTAATATATCATAAACTACAAAACTTAAAAAGGGAGCTGACACCAGCCTCCAAAAGGGCCTCCGACGATGCTCTCCTCCTGTCAGTCACTTCCCTGTGTAGACACTTCTACTCTGAATGAGGCGAACCTGTAATCAATAGGATAGTGTGGAAATGATGGAGAGTGACTTCTGAAGCTAGGACATAAAAGACATTGCTTCTTCTACCTTGCACACTCTTGGATTTTTTTTTTTGTGGAGGAAGCCAGCTACTCATGCAGCCCAGGGAGCCGTCTACGTGGTAAGGAACTGAGTCCTCCTACCAACAGCCAGCATTAACTTGCCATGTGGATGAATCACCCATCTGGGAAATGGATTCTCTAGCCCCAGTCAAGCCTTCAAAAACTGTAGCCCTGGCCAACATATTGACTGCGACTTTAAGAGGGACCTGGACTCAAAACTAAACAGCCTCACCCTTCTACATAGTCACGCTGAGCTAGCGCCCTGGGCTGGAATCCGACCTCAGCCTCGGCCTTGCCAGCCCATGGACCTTCCCAAAGTGAGCAAGCTTTGAACCTTCGTGAAGATGTGTAAGCAGGATGCCAGTGTCCTGAACACTGAAGAAATGCACTTCCTGAGGGAGCGTGTGGAGGTCATTGGAGGAAAAATACCACCTGCTACTCATAAAACTAAATCAGCACATACCAAGAAAGAAAAACCAGATAGTGAGAAATCAGAGGAAAACATAAAGACAGATGAAACATCAAGTGAGGAAAGTGATCTAGAAATTGAAGGTGCGATTGAACCAGACACGGTTGCCCCCTCAAGAAATGGGAGATGCAAATGTTGAGATAACTGAGGGGATGATGCATGAGGCAAAGGATAAAAATGTGGCTGCCATTGAGGCCCTAAATGATGGTGAACTACAGAAAGCCATTGACTAGTTCACAGATACCATCAGGCTGAATCCTTGCTTGGCCATTCCATATGCCAAGAGAGCCAGTGTCTTCATCAAATTACAGAAGCCAAATGCTGTCATCTGAGACTGTGACAGAGATATTGAAATAAATCCTGATTCAGCTCAGCCTTACAAGTGGGCCGGGAAAGCGCACATACCTCTGGGCCATCGTGTAGAAGCAGTCCGTGATCTTGCCCTTGCCTGTAAACTGGATTATGATGAAGATGCTAGTGCAATGCTGAAAGAAGTTCAACCAAGGGCCCAGAAAATTGCTGAACATCAGAGAAAGTATGAGGGAAAACATGAAGAGCGAGAGATCAAAGGAAAAAGAGAAAGGCTGAAGAAAGCTCGGGAAGAACATAAGAGAGCCCAGAGTGGGGAATAAGTCAGAAGACATCAGGAACTCAGTGTGGCTGTTTTTCCGTGGCTTTCCTGGGCCGACACCTGGTAACTTTCCTGGAGGAACGCTTGGAATGGGAGGGGGTATGCCTGGAATGGCAGGAATGCTTGGGCTCAATGAAATGATTAGTGATCCAGAGGTTCTTGCGGCCACGCAGGATCCAGAAGTTATGACGGCCTTCCAGGATGTGCCCCAGAACTTGGCAAATATGTTGAAAAATCAGAGCAACCCAAAGGTTGTGAATCTCCTCAGTAAATCTTCAGCCAAATTGGGAGGTGAAGCCTAAGGCTCTTCTGACAAATAAAGCCCATGAAGGAAAGATCACCTAATGGATGTCGCAATCATACAAACCAGTGTACCTCTGACCTTCTCATGAAGAAAGCTACGGTGCTTTGAAAATAATCTCTCTCCCTCTGTCCCAAATGCAGTTGAAACAATTTACGGTGGTTTGCTATTAGAACAATCATTCAGATAACATTTTCCTACTGGGAATTAAAAGCTTTATAAACACTTTTTAAACCTGAAAAATATTAAAACAACAACTATTAAGCCCTTCCTGCCGAAAAACAAAAACCACCAAGCTGTTCCCCAATTCCCGATCCACAGAAACTGTGTAAGATAATAAACATTTATATTGTTATTAATATAAATTTTGGGGTAGTTTGTTATGTAGCAGCAGATAACTAACATCCCTAAATCCAAATCATATCATTAGCTAATTCTCAAGCCTCATTAGTTCTTAGAAACCTCCAGTCAGGTGACTACACCATTGCTTGGATTCAACTATTTATTGTTTCATCTCATCCTCAACATTTTTTTTTATTCTCTCTATCTGTTGGGTCCACCATCATACAGAAACTTTGAAGTATATCTAATTCTGCTTCTCATAAGCCTGTTCCTGACTCTATCACAAATTCAAGGAACTACATTCTACTGCCACCTATCATCACAGCATCCTCCACTGGACTAGATTGAAAGTTTATATTTTAACAATAAAAGATGGAAGCATCTTTTCCAGAAATCCGCTGCTGAAATACCCAAGAAGTCTAATAAACATCTCAGACTTAACATGGTTAAAAAAGAGCTCCTGATTTTCCTCTCCCCTAGCCTATTCATCCCAGGCTTCCGCAGCTCCGTAAATGACAGCATCACCCACCCAGATGCTTATAGGAAAAACCTAAAAGTCATTCTTGATTCCTCTCTTCTTCTCACACGATCAACAATGGGGTTCCCTCAGCTTCTACCTCCAGAGTATATCCTGAATTTGTTGACTTCTCTTCACCTCCATATGCTATCTCCACACCATCTCCAATCTTTCATCTCCATCTCCTTAGCCTAGACTATGCCATCATCTTTCCCCAGGACACTGCAAAGATCCTCCTAACTGTAACCCCTGTTGCTTTTCTACATACACATTCACGTTCAGGTCTTTGTGTGACATATTTTCTTTCTCCTGGGTAAATAGCTAGATGTGAGATTGCTGAATCCTATGGTAAGTGCCTGTTTAATTTTATGAGAAACTGCCGAACTATTTTCGATCTTGCACTCCCGCCAGTAACATCTGAGAGTTCCAGTTGTTCTGCATCCTCTGCAGCACTTGGAATTTTTAAAAAATCATTGTAGTACGTGTGTAGTAGTCCTTTTTCATTTTTTGAATTGAGGTAAAATCCACATACGATGAGATGTACAGATTCGAAGTGTACAGTTCAAATGAGTTTTGATAAACGTGTATACTCATGTAATCAAGATGAAGTACACTTCCATTACCCTAATAAATTCCCTACTAACCCCCTTCCAGTCAGTCTCTACCCCCTAGAGGCAACCATTTCTGATTGTTATTCCTCATAAGAGGGTTAGTATAGTATACATGCTTTTGTGTCTGCCTGATTTTGTTCAACATAATGGTTTTGAGATTCATCTATGTTATTGCATGTATCAGTCATTGTTTTTATTGCTGAGTAGTATTTTATTTATATGAACACATCACAGTTTGTTTATCCATTCAACGTTTGATTGACATTTGGGTTATTTCCAGCAATTCCATTCCGAGGTATTTACCCAGGAGAAATGAAAGCATATGTCCACAAAAAGACAACAATCACCTGCTTCCTCTCTTGATCCACTAAATCCATTCTCCAGATAGAAGCTAGAGGGATCTTTTAAATAAATTACTGAAATCCCATCTCTCCTCTGCTTAATACCCTTCAGTGACTTCCCATTCCACTTAGGAGAAAACACAAACTCCCTACCACAGCCTGTGAAACACAGACATCACTGATTCTCAACCCTGGCTGCACAGAGGAATCCCCTGGGAACTTTTGTTGCTTGGGCTCCACCTCAGATCAAGTGAATCAGAATCTCTGGAGGAGGGTCCACATAGTTTTTAAAGCTCCCCAGGACATTCTAACAGGCCTCCAGGTTTGCAAGGCCTTGCCCGGGGACCTGGCCTGTGGCTCTCCCACTTTATCTCATGCCACTCTCCCCGTTGGGTGCTGTAATCCAGCCACGCTGGCCTCCTTTCAGCCCTGTGAACACAGCGATTTTATCCCTACCTCAGGGGCTTTGTACTAGTGTTTCTTCTGTCTGGAATGTTCTTTAGATCTTAGTGTAACTGGTTCTTGTGATTCAGGTCTCAGCTGAAATGTCACCTGCTTAGAGGGACTTTTCCTGCCCACCCAACCTAAATGAGCCACTCTGGAGCATGTCACTTGTTCAAATGTTCTATATCACATTTATGTCCAATACTGTCCTGTTCAAGCATTTTTCTTTGTGTTGATTGTCTGTCTCCCCCCTCTAGACTGTAAATCCCATGAGAACAGGGACATTGCCTGCCCTGTTCTCCACATATCCTTAGTATTTATAATCATGCCTGGCACATAATAGAAGTTTCAGAAATATTTGTTGGAAGCATGAAAGAATACGCGTATAAAACGTACATATTACCTGGGAGAGAGGGCAAAAGTCCACAAGGGGTCTTCTTTCTTCCTTTCCCCCAGGTGTTACCATGAGGTGGTTGATTTACAGGAGAATGGAGAGACTCTAAGGGGATTAAACCCAGATACTCAGAGTTCATTAGGTCCTAAAAGGCAGAAAGATTGTTTTTGGCTTCTAGTATCTTAACTTCAGTCCTAACCTGAGGCTGTTCACATCGTAGATACTCAGTAAATATATTTCTATTAGCAGTGAAGTGACTATGATCTGCTTGGAGGGGCTAGAAGGGATGTGGGAGGAGGTGATGGGAGGTGGAATGTGTAAGTAGGGATTAGGGGATCATGAGAAAAGGAGACAGAAATATATTTATGCCTTTATATTTACTTAAGGGAGCTGTCACCATTTCAAAGCATGAAATTCAGTTTATTCTAGCCAATTGGATCTCAAAACACTGTCCTATTCTACACGTAGTTTCTCTTTGTAAGCAAGGCAGTATGTTAAAACAAAGTTTTAAAGAAATTTTAAAAGAAAGGAGAGAAAAAGGAAAAAGTGATACAGGGAAGAAGAAAGGAGGGAACCAGGAAGAACGCAGGAAGATCTTCTTTGCGCTACCCACAGTACTAGGCACGTTCAGGGATTTACTTATTTATCACAACCCTATGTGAAATAAATATACTCATTTTACTGATGAGGAAACTGAATGAAGCTTAGAGAAAAGTAACTTCCCTTTTAAATATTCTTACCACTTAACTGTTAAAATAGATAAAAATATTCAAGATATACACAGCAAATATGCAGATGACATTGACATTGGAAATGCCATCTGACGTAAGCAAATAGATCAAAGATTCAAATTAGTCTTGTCAGGCTAGAACACTGGATTAAAACCAAGGGTTAGATACAATGTAGTGGATAAACTAAATCTTGCGGTCAGCTACACAGGTACAGAAAGAAGGAGCCCTAGTTTGGCTGGAGTTTGTCTAAAAACATCTTATTTGGTTGACTGCTAGTTTAATATAAGCCAATAGTAGATGCTAAAAATGTGAAGAGGACACCCCCTAAGTATCTCTTGACAGTTCTTACCTTAAACGACTTCTTTTCAGTATTTACCGCTGGAGATATTTAAAAACTTCTCTTCTCTCCTGGCTTCTGTTACATCTGATTATCTTTCCATCTCTGAAGCAGTTCCTCATTAATACTAACACTAATAAGACAATAGCGCTCATTTATTAAGGTTCTGTGCCAACTACACAATTACTGTATTTAACTCCCTCTAATAGCACTTAATGAAATAGCATAATTATTTCCATCATCTTATAGATGAGGAAACTTAGGTTTAAAACATCTAAGTGATTTTCTCAAGACCAGACAGCTAATAGCGTTTGTAACGCTCAACTCCAGCAGTCTGACTTGGAGCCGCACCCTTCTAACCACTGTCCCTGCTGCCCCAGAGTTTCTTTCAGAGCTTCCTTTTCCTTTGCTCATCCCTTTAAGTGTCAGTGTTCCTTACCGTCCAGTCCTCAGGTCTCAGCTCATCTCACTTCATTACCTCTCTGGTTAATCATCAGTAGACATGGGACTTTTAACTGACAACTTCTACATTGATGAATCCTATGACTGCCACCAATAGTTGCCGCCCTAATGGCACTTACCCTTTCCACTGCCTTCCTTGCTAGTAGGTGCCTCTGTAAGCTTCAGAGGAGGCTGGATCCAGCCCCAACCCTGGCCCCAGAGACAGAATCATGATTGGTTTAAACCAGGCATGATGCTTACCCTGCCCCCTCTTTTCAGTGACTAGTCTAAGTACTGGAAGAGAGTCAGCTGAGAGATTCTTGAGAAGTTATCCTGGCTCTTAAACAGAAATATTCATCAGCAGGTAATCTCTTTTCTATCACCTTGTTGTGTCTGCATGTGCTGTGGAGAACTAAGTCAGCTATCTTGGAGCCTTTACTAATTTTCAAGAGTATAAAGGGCTCCTGAGAACAAAATGTTTGAGAACTGCTGCCTAGTCCATGCCAGTATCATCTTTCGCTAGGTTATTGAAACGGTTTCCTAAATAGTCTTTCTACTGCTAAGCTGAGCATGGCCAACGCCAATAAACCCATTCTCTGCATTGCTACCAAGGTGATCTTACTAAATGCTAACCAGACTCCTACTTAATCCATCAATGGCTCCCTGTTGCTCTCAGTTTAGCATCTAACACCCTACTTCTCTTGGGTTTTTTTTTTAAACATCTTTATTGGAGTATAATTGCTTTACAATGGTGTGTTAGTTTCTGCTTTATAACGAAGTGATTCACTGAATCAGTGAATCAGTTATACATAAACATATGTTCCCATATCTCTTCCCTCTTGTGTCTCCCTCCCTCCCACCCTCCCTATCCCACCCCTCTAGGTGGTCACAAAGCTCCGAGCTGATCTCCCTGTGCTGTGTGGCTGCTTCCCACTCCTCTCCTCTCACACATCTGTTCACCCCAGCCATTCACAGGTAATTGCAGTTTCCTATCAGAAATGATACTGCCTGTTGTTTCCATCCCTTCCCACCTTTTTTTTTTTTTTGGTGTTTGGAGCAGAAGACATTTATTACAGTGAATTGGTTACACAGGTGATGGAAGAGCTAAGTCAATCAGGATGGTGAGGCAAGCAGAAGTGAGCAAGCCACCACCAATGGCAAGTTCTGGGCATGGAGGAATGAAAGGAGGAAGCGATGTCACCAGACCCCCAGGGTCAAGGTTACCCAGGGAAAGCTAGAACCATGGTAGACGTGTTCTGCATGTTCTGGGACCATGAAGGAGCCAAGCCACTGCCAACAGTGCCTTCCAAAGCTGAGCTTCCTAATCTGCTCTTAAGTCCACACTGTCACATCCTATCCCTTCATCCTCTAGCTAGCTAACTTCTACTTTTCCTTTAAAACTCAGATCAAGGGTTGTTTTCTACAGGAAGCTCTCTCAGCCCACAGTGTAATTTACTGTCCCTCTCTGTGCTTCCAAAGCGTGATTTATCAAAGCGGTCACCAGAAAGTACTGGGACCACTGGTTTATTGAGTTTCCCCCTAGACAATAAGCTCCTTGAGGACTGGGACAGCCTCTCTTTTCTTTGTATCATTTCAGCACAGGGCAATGTCTGACTATAGTGTTGGGGGCTATTATATGTGCTCAGAAAATGTTTTGCAAACATATTAATGAATTAACTCTAGGTAATTTGCTTCTGGGATGAGTTTCATTTTCTGAACCATTTGCTTTGTGTATGTGTGTGTGTGTGTGTGTGTGTGTGTGTGTGTGTGTGTCCAAGGCCTGGACTTTTCAGGGCATTTTCCTTCACACACAAGCTTCTTCATATAGCCCTTGAGAGGAAATGTTATTTCATTTCTTAATACCGTCTCTATACTGTGGGATGTATAAAGATGCTTTCTGGAGCCCAAGTCTCATGGTCCCCTTCAAACTGTGTTTCCTGGAGTGGAGGCCTCAGTGGTTTCTTCCTAATTCTCACACTTGGAACACTCAATTTTAATTTTACAAACCACCTTCCAAAGAAACCAGAAAACTGTTCTGTCAGTCTTATACATTTTGTGCTTTTCCTTTTTTCTTTTTTTTGGCTGTGCCATCCGGCATGCGGGATCTTAGTTCTCTGACCAGGGATCGAACCCGTGCCCCCTGTGATGGAAGAGTGCTGTCTTAACCACTGGACCGTCAGGCAAGTCCTCTTTTGTTCTTTTTCATAACCTTTTTTCTTCCACTTTGGATAAAAATAATAGGTAACAAAGACTTAATTATATTTTGGGAGTCCCTTCTTTCCTTTCAGAAATGGCCACTAATATTAGCGCCTTGCCATTTTTTTGAGACAGTCTGTGCATGCACAAGTATGAAGGAAAGCTTTCTGGACAGTAGGAGGACGGTGAGCATGGTATGAGGATGAACAAACTGTCAGCGGACAGTCCTTTTTTTTTTCTTAACAGCTTCATTGAGATATAAATCCCATACCATACCATCCACCCACTTAAAGCGTACAATTCAATGGGTTTTAGTATATGCACAGGTGTGTACAGCCATCACCACAACTTTAGAACATTTGCATCACCTCAAAAAGACACCTTGTACCCTTGAGCTAATCTTCCCCACACCCACACTTGTCCCTTTCCCCGTCAGCCCTAAAACTACTAATCTACTTTCTGTCTCTGTAGACTTCCCTGTTCTGGACTTTCATGTGAATAGAATGATACAATACGTGGCCTTTGAGGACTGGTCTCTTTCTCTTGGCATAATGTTTTCAAGGTTCATCCATGTTGCAGCATGTGTCAGTACTCCATGTCTCTGGACAGTCCTTTCTAAACACCAAAACTGGACTGGCCCAGCACTGTCACTGGAGCCATCAGTGTGAATGTCTTTGGTGAGAAGATTTTCCGTTGTGGTTCCTTGCTGGTGAATCTCATTGGAGCCTGCTACGCGTGCCTCTTTACCTAAGCCACCACTATCAGCTGGCATTGGGCCTTATATGAAAATGAGGAAATTAAAAATTAATCAAAATTACAGACAGAATCCGCCAAACCACTGTATGACTTTTGAGCAATAGAATTCATACGGAAACCACCTCAGACTGTTTCTTCATACAGTTCTAGTGGACTCTCTAGGTATGTCCAGCGAGGAAGTCCAGGCTAGTGATAGGGCCAAGGCCTATGTGATTGTTGTCAGTTCACTGGTTCTCAGTGTGGTCCACCAGACCAGCAGCATCAGTATCAGCTAGGAACTTGTTAGAAATGCAGATTCTCAGGCCCACCTCCTAAATCAGAAACTCTGAGAGTGGGGCCCAGTAAATCTGTTTCAACAAGCCCCCAAGTGATTCTGATCCACACTCAAGTTGGACAACCACTACTGGTTAGTTAACTGGTATAGTACTATCAGCATTGGCACATGAACACAAATCAATTACTGACTCATACCCTGTTTTGTATCAAGTGTATATACTCCATGGATGAAGAAAAACTGTTGGGGTCTAAGGAGTAGATTATGTTACCTATGCTGAATTTCTATGCATTGATATGACAGAAAACTTATTTTATTACTCCCCATTTCCCATCTTTATTTCCTTTTAAAACAAGGTCTTGATAAAAACTTACTTAAAAAAAATCCTGATAGACCTACTAGAGAATGGACTTGAGGATATGGGGAGGGGGAAGGGTAAGGTGAGATGAAGTGAGAGAGTGGCATGGACTTATGTATACTACCAACTGTAAAATAGATAGCTGGTGGGAAGCAGCCGCATAGCACAGGGAGATCAGCTCGGGGCTTTGTGACCACCTAGAGGGGTGGGATAGGGAGGGAGGGAGGGAGGGAGACGCAAGAGGGAAGAGATATGGGGATATATGTATATGTAGAGCTGATTCACTCTGTTATAAAGCAGAAACTGACACACCATTGTAAAGCAATTCTACTCCAATAAAGACGTGAAAAAAATAAAATCCTGATAAACTTGTTGCCTTTATAGTTTATTTCCACTTCGGACTGAGCATACCTTGTAGGTAGCATGCCTAGAAGATGGTACTTCTACAAATCTTGGTTCAGGAAAGAATAATTCCTATATGCACTCATATCAGACACAGGTCTCTAGAGGCTGTTTTTCTGAGTGAATGTTCTGTCAGCATAGAGACAATTATCAGGGAGTGCATTTTTAAAGCAATTGGTAACCTGATGCCTGTATTGATAAAATACCCAAGAGTTCGCTTTGAACACACCCAGGACTTTATCTAACCTTTGTTGTTAAGACCAAACACTTTTTAGATAGTCTGGGGATAGTTGTTATCTCTTTCAGAAAGAGCACAGGAATGGTCTATTCTCAGTTAATCTGGATAGATTTGACTAAGGGTTAGCAGTTTCGAAATTCTGTTAAAATGTGCCTTAAATACTTAGACAAAAGTACAATTCTTGATAAAAAGCAATTTTATTTGTCAGAATGCACTGTTGTGTAATCCTTTTGAAACAGTATTATTTCATCAGCATCCATTTTCATTTTGCTTTAAATACCATTAAAATTGATTTTTAAAAAGTCTTAGACACATAGATAGAATCCTGTCATGAGGTGTTTAACTGTACACGGCCTTACGCTGTTAATTATTATTTCATGTATCTCTGTCTCATCCCTCAACTAGATTTACCCTGAAGGCTATAACAATTTCTTGTACATATGTGTTTGCTCTCATGATGTCTATCAGATATCCTAAACATAGCAGACATCTGTTAAATATGTGTGTATTGATCGATAGCTTTGATAGTAACTTGAAACACCCAGCCTCATTGTCAGGAATAGAAGCTCTCTTAAATTAGGTCAGTTAAGGAGAGATAACAACAGACCACTTCACAGATATCCAAGGACAAAAGCAAAGCACACCTAGACCACATGGGACATGGAACTGGATGTTCAGGACCCAAGGCTACTCCTTTCTTCTCAGGACCCTGGGGCTTCAGGTCTGTGCTTCTACCTGTATATCTCCTTCAGTGTCTTTAGTAGTCTGACCTCCTCTTTATTGTGGTATCTCTATTTCCTGAAAATAGGAGCTTACATTTGGCTTTGGTTTGTCACGGATCTACCCTACTATTTTATGTCAAGAGCCCATTGGCATCTAATTGGTTCAATTTTAGTGGCCCAATTCCAAATTCCATAGAGACATCATCATCTGATTAGGGTAGAGTTCAGCTCTAGTTACAATCAGCCATGAGTAGGAAGTAGGAGGTGTAGAGGAAAGCAGGTAGCATATAAAGCTATTCCTCTCCAGGAACTGTGGGTGGAACAGGTTCACTAAGAAGCGGTCTTGGACAAGGAGGTAACAGCTGACATAACCACTCCAGTTTATCTACTACACCCTAGAACTCAGACAGGTATACAAAAGTTAGACATTAGAGGAAACTAGGGTCATGGGTAAATTTCTCTTTTGATCTAGATCAGGGCTTGGCAACCATAGCCCTTGGGCCACATCCAGCTTGTGGTCTGCTTTTGTAAGAGTGAAGAATGGTCTTTACATGAAGAAGAATAGGCAATACAGACTGTAAATGACAAATGCTAAAATATTTACTCTCTGGCCCTTTACAGAAAAATTTTGCCAACCCCTGCTCTAGATGACCTTTCTTTCTTCATTCATTTCACAAATATCCACTGAATATTTACTATGTTCTAGGCACTGTTCTAAGTATTGTAGATACAGTGATGTCACAAAGACAAGCATGGTTCCTACCCTGGAAAAGCTTAGATTCTATTGTGGGAGAGAAGAGATCAAGAGTAAGTATATACAATGCTTGAAATTTTCCATGAATTAAAAGTTACAGATGGACTTCCCTGGTGGCACAGTGGTTAAGAAGCTGCCTGCCAATGCAGGGGACACGGGTTCGTGCCCTGGTCTGGGAAGATCCCACATACCGCGGAGCAACTAAGCCCGAGCGCCACAACTACTGAGCCTGCGCTCTAGAGCCCATGAGCCACAACTACTGAGCCTGTGTGCCACAACTACTGAAGCCCTCATGCCTAGAGCCCGTGCTCCGCAACAAGAGAAGCCACCGCAATGAGAAGCCCCTGCACCGCAATGAAGAGCAGCCCACCCTTTAAGCAACTAGAGAAAACCCACACGCAGCAACGAAGACCCAACACAGCCAAAAATAAATAAAATTATTTTTTTAAAAAAAGAGTAAGTATATACATTAATAAATAAATAGGACAATTTGAGATTATAAGTGCTGTGAACAAAATAAGCAGAGGATATTAATAAAGGGAGAATAACAAGGGAAGGGGACAGGTTGGGGAGATCTTATCTGTGGAGGTGACATTTATGCTAAGACCTAGAAGACAGGAAAGAACCAGTCACGAGGAGGTCAGCATTACAGCCAGAGGAAATGAAGGCAAATTCTCTGAGGCAGGTAAGAGGTTGTCTTAGTCAAGGAACCCCAAACAGGCCAGTGGTATTAGGACAGAACGTAATAGGAAATGAAGTTGGAAGGTAGGGAAGGGCTAGATCATCTACAGCCCTGGAAGGAAGCCATTAAAGATGACATGATTTCATGAATAGTATGATCTCACAAATGTTTAAAAAAGATCTCTCTGGCTGCCATGAGATAGATTATAGAGAAGCAAGAGTGAGTTCTATTAAAGAGGTTATTGTAATAGTTCAGGGGAGACATGACTGATTTAAACTAAAATGTTGTCATGAGAATGGAGAAAATTGGATGAATTAAAATATTTTGAAAGGAGAATTAATGAAACTAACACATTGGGTATGAGAAGAGAGGAAACAGCATGAATCCTAGATTTCTGTGCAGCTGGGTAGATGGTGGGTCTGGTCACCTTATCCATATCATCTTTGATAACTGAGTAACTGAGTCTCTGCAACTAAGAGTCGTGCTTATGTGTTAGAAAAATTTTCAAAGCCAGAAAAAAATTATTCTCCATATTGTATCTTCTTAACTTTTATCTACATACTTTTCTGCAAGGGATCATTGAACTAAAAAGCACTTCTAGGGGCTTCCCTGGTGGCGCGGTGGTTGGGAGTCCGCCTGCCGATGCAGGGAACACGGGTTCGTGCCCCGGTCCGGGAAGATCCCACATGCCGCGGAGCGGCTGGGCCCGTGAACCATGGCCGCTGAGCCTGCGCGTCTGGAGCCTGTGCTCCGCAGCGGGAGAGGCCACAACAGTGAGAGGGCCGCGTACCGCAAAAAAAAAAAAAAAAAAAAAAGGACTTCTATAGCAAACTCCAGACTATCCACTTGGAAAACTGTAAGTAGTTTTCCCCTCTTCAGAATAATAGCTTGTGTGTGCTTTCTGACAGTGGAATGACCTCTCAGGGCTGCCATTTTGTCCCTTGATGTCATGACTCTGTTTCTCCCTTTGGGAGATTGCTGTGAAAAGGCAGAGAACCATGGGTCACTGTCTAGTAGGGGACGGCTGGCCTGCTCCCTCTTCCCCATCAAGGGCTATGTGCAAAATGAGAGTGGCATTAGCCTAGAGACACTGAGATTTGTTTTGAAGCAGTTAAAGAGGAAGCGAATGCTCAAGGGAAGCTTTAAATTTCTTCCTACTTACAGAAGTTGAATTGTAAGAGCTATCTCTCTACCATTAATCACCAGGTCTAGTGTGAAGCCAGCCAACTTCAGAGAGTTAGTTAAAAGAATTGACTAATGACTCAACTTTCTCCTTATCTCCCTCTCTCTTCAGGTTTGATCTCACCAGACACTCAGGCTGCACTTACCCGCTCTTACTAGAGCCTTTCCAGTGTACTGCAGTGCCCAGGAAGCTCTGTGTTTGGAGGTCTGTCCTGTAGCACTGTCCAACCGAATGATGGAGAACTTCAGTGCCCAGCCTGGGCCGTGAGTGGAGCGGAGGGTGGAAGAGTGCTAGGTCTCTAGAAATGTCCGAGTCGATGGTGATGGTTTAGTCATGACCTAGAATCTCCGGGAGGTCTTGATCATTTTATTTTAACAATTGGACCCTTATAATATAGAGAATGTCTTTTGAAGTTAGTTCTTCTAAAAGTCTGCTTTGGTCTCCACTCACTGACTCCTGGAAGGATTTATTTTAGAAATAAGATTTCATGGTTATCCCTTTTGTTCCAACTTCAATGATTAAAACATCCAGGAATGTGTTTTGATTCTACTTCTTTGTAGTTATTTTATCATGGATCTTTCTGAGTCTTAGATTATATTAAGCAGTTATTAGTCACTTTCAATCCACAGATTCACTGCATAATCCCTGATTAAAACCAATTATTACTCTCTCAACGATATTCCATAAGAGCTAGCTGTTCGATCACACTTATCTCCAATGATCCACTCTCCTCCCCAAATAGGGAGTTCCCTCCACTCCCCTCCACCATGGCTGCATGCTTCCAGGAGGTCCTTTGCCAGCATCTAGTCAGATATATCTTAAGTAATGAAGTCAATAGGGAAAAATAAAGGATGGAAATATACCCACTTAATATCAGTGAACTTGGTTAACTACTTAAGGCCGTATCTCGAAGTAGAAGCGTGTTACAGTGTGTTTTGTAAAGCAGTGCTTATAAACCACTGAGCTTTCAAAATAACTTTTTCCTATTAAGCCTGCATTGAGAAATGGGGTTAATTTGCCCCATTAACTTTTTTGTGTGTGTGATAATTACAGGAATTGCAGATTAGCATGAGTGAACTGGCAAGGTTCTGAGCTAATAAAAATACACACAAAAATTATAACATTCAACTGCGTCAAGAGTCCTCATGAGGAAAACATTAACCATTCCTGATAGGCCAGTTTTGAGTTCAAGCTAGCACATTAATAAATATTTAGGGAAAAATCCCTTTCAAGTGACATATGGTACAACATTTCCCATAATAAAAGACACAGTTCTGCTATTCAGAGATTTGAAACTGATAGTAGATGAACTAATAAAAGATAAATTCCATGAATTAGAAGATATTTAATAAATGTTTTTTCAGGCGATAATTATAACATTTTGCCAGCCAGGCTATACAGCTCTTTACTTTATTAGAACCATATGTAAAATATTGTAATACTGCACTGAACGCTTGGAGCACATTACCATGTATTTCATGAGCATTTGCTAAGTACCTACTGAGTGCCAGCCACCATGCTAGGAGTAGGAGATGAAAGCCCCAACAGGTAATCCTGTCTGAACACTCTGCTCAGAGATCCTATGACTAGAATCACTTATGTTACTTCAGATTGGTTGAAACTATCATTCTAACTGCATGTGGTTGAACTTCAAGGATTGCAAAGGAATGAGTCCCCTGTTCTAACATTAAGAAGCCATCAGTGTACACTACTGGCCATTTCTCAGCTGTCTTGGGAATCTCTCCAAGTTCCAACTAATTATATAGTTATATTATCTACTCAAGTGTTCTAAGGCATCTGCCTTCAACATTGGCAAGCTCACTCATAACCCCAAAAGTGGGAGAAGAAAAACACTTCCTATGTCTCTGAGCAAAGATCTCTTCTGTGTTTAGCAAAAACAAAAAATAAGAATAATAAAACAAACAGACACACCTTTCCCAGCTGGAAGGGAGAAAAGGAAAATTTTACCATGTATTCCATTAACCACTGACTTCATGACCATTTTTTAAAGAACAGTTTTAGATTTGCAGAAGAATGGAGACAGAGGGTTTGTATATTACATCCCCACTCCACCCAACCCCCAAGTTTCCCCAGTTATTGACATCTTACATTAGTATGGTACATGTTACAATTAATGAACCGATATTAATACATTATTAATATCTGAAGCCCATTTTATTTAGATATCCTTAGTTTTTACCTAATGGCCTTTTTTTGGTTCCAGGATACCACATTATATTATTTGTCATGTCTCCTTAGCCACCTCTTGGCCGTAAGAGCTTCTCAGACTTTCTTTGTGATGACCTTAACAGTTTCAGGGAGTACTGGTCAGGTATATTGCAGGATGCTCTTCTACTGGAATTTGTCTGATGTTTTTCTCATGATTAGCCTGGGGTTATGGGGTGTTGGGGAGAAGTTCATTGGGGTATAGTGATGTTTGCATCACATCATATCCAGAGTACATACTATCAACATGATTTATGGCTCTTGATGTTGCCTTTGATCACCTGGCTGAGATAGCGTCTATCAGGTTCCTCCACTGTAAAGTTACTCTTTTCTCCTTTCTCCCTTTCCCATACTGCCCTCTTGGGAAGGAAGTCATTATGTGAAGCCCACACTTAAGGAATGCAGCATTATGTACCCCCTTATAGTGGGTGGAACATGTACATAAATTATCGGGAATTCTTCTGCACGAGAGCACGAGACATTTTTCTCTTCTTTCCCTTTTATTAATTTATTCAATAATTTATTTATATTAGTATGAACTCATGGATATTTATATGTCAGGCTATAATCCAAGGTACTGTACCTTATTATTTAGTTACTTGAATTGTTCCGACTTTGGCTACTGGGAGCTCTTTCGTTGGCTCCTGTGACCCTTTGACATTCCCCTTCAATATGGTGTTTTGGTTTGGTTTGTTTTTTGAGCACTTCATGACCCCTTTTCAGTCTAAGAAAGAACCTTTTATAGTCAGTCTCTAATATTGAGATTCAGGGAGTGGGAGAGATATTTGTTCAGATATTTGTGTCTAGTTTCTCAAATCCTGTGATGAAAGTGCCTGTTATTTTAGGCTCATCCAAGGATATAAACTGTCTCAGCTCTTTACCTCCCACGCCTGCCCCTGCCTGGGCATAGAAGAGAGTTAGCTATAATCCTCAGCCCATGATATATTATCATCACTAGTATAGGCAAGTTTTTGCACTTATTCTACTTATTTATTCTCTTTTGTCTCCATACTCCATTCCCATTTTTCCTTTCCTCCCCCACCCCAGGAAACTATTCTAATGTACTTAATGTGAATAATTTTGATTGTTTAAAAAGCCCTTACTTAATTATTGTTATCTTGGGAATTCCCTGGAGGTCCAGTGGTTAGGACTTGGCACTTTCACTGTCGGGGCCTGGGTTCAATCCCTGGTCAGGGAACTAAGATCAGACAAGCCTCGCAGCATGGCCAAAATATATATATATATATATATATATATATATAGTTATCTTTTACAGGTGCAACCATGGCATTGTGGATACATATAGAAAATGTGTCCATATTTTTAAGAGTATACTGTATACTATGTAGGATGAAATTATATGAAATCTTGGATTTGCTTTAAGATATTTTGACAAAGTAAAAAAAAAATTAATGAAATAATGGATAGAAGAAGCAAACATGACAAAATCTTACTACTTTTAAAATCTGAGTGATGGCTATATGTAAACTCTTTGTTCTATTCTCTCTACTTTTGACATATATGAAATTCTTCAGAATGAAAAAATGAAAAAGAAGTTCTTTCCTCCCTCTAGGTCACAAATAGTTTTCTATATTTTCTTTTATTAATTTTATAATTTCAACTTTCATGTTTAGGTTTTTAATCCAGGTGTGGCTTTAGGCAGGTATTCAGTTATATTTTTTTCTTATATAATGAGTAAATTTTCCCAAAACCATCTACTAAATTATCTTCTCTTCACGGTTTTATGGTAACTCAAAATTAGCAATAATTATCATATACACATTGGTGTATCTCTGTCTATTCTATTCTGTTCCATTCATTAATTTGTTCTTTTGCCAATACTACCCTGTTTTTATTACTAAGTCTTTGTAGTTTAATTTAATATTAAACTAAACTCTTGTTTTTAAAAGTTTAGTTAGCTATTCATATGCCATTTCCATACAAATTTTAGGTATGGTTATCAAGTTCTTTGAAAAATTTTAATAGTTTGATTAAGGTTGTACTGTTTATAGATACAATTTGAAAGAATTGACAGGTTTATAATTATTTCGTATCTGTTTTCCTGTCATACTGACATAATGAAGGAATGGTCATATATCTCTTCTATCAAAACCTGGCCAATCCATGCTGTCTATTAACAAGCTAGCATTTAACTGAATAGCAGTAAAAGTAGAATTGGTTTCAAAACACTACGTGGGTGGCAAAAATATCAGAAGTCAAAGTCAGAAAAAGATATTCATTAAACTCATAATTATTCTTGGTACTATGTACCAAAAAAGGACATAAGTGTGCATATTATATCATTTGGGGAGTTACATTTAAATGGACAACATCAAGTGCATAAACGAACAAGATTTAGCACAATAAGAAGTCAGCTAATTAGTGAATGGACCAATGTGTCTCTAGCATACAAAAGTGCAGAGTAAATGCATACTAGGGGAGACAAATGGGAGAGTGGGAAAAGAAAGGAGAGATAGCCAGGCCAGAGAAAATGTTAGAAGATATCAAGATTTATTGTTGCCTGAAAAAAGTAAGCTAAAAAGTGTATAAAATAGACTGCCATTTGTGTAAAAAAGGAAAGAAAAAGAGTGTATCTATACAATTTATATACATAAAATATCTCTGGAAGGGTACAAAAAATCTAATAG